>NW_026734869.1:0-212853 GCF_949786415.1 Peromyscus eremicus | reverse complement strand
GATCTACTATTCTTGTCAGTTTCCTAAGCAGAGTTGAACCAGATATGGCCCGTGTGTGTAGGATGCACAGTTCTTTTGTTCTGAGCAAGCTCACTGTTCAGACCCCATAGGAAACACAGTAGAGTAGAATAGTGCTCTATTCTCAAAAGCAGAGTGTGTTTCTTGTAAGGCAAGCTAGCGTTTGTTTCCCAGTCCTAAATGCAGTTGAATCACATGCAGTTTCTGGTCCTATGAGCAAGAGTTGATTTCTGATAAGAAGAGACACTATTGTGCTCCCAGTGGCATACACAGTACAAATAGCACTCGCGTCTGTTCGCAGCATGTACAGTGTATTGGACTGAAAAGGATCTACTGTTCTTGTCATTTTCCTAAGCAGAATTGAACTAGTCATGGCCGTGTATGTAGGAAGCACAGTTCTTTTGTTCTGAGCAAGCTTTCTGTTCTGTCCCTATAGGAAACACAGGAGAGTAGAAGAGTGCTCTTTTCTCAAAAGCAGAGTGTGTTTCTTGTAAGGCGAGCTAGCGTTTGTTTCCCAGTCCTAAATGGAGTTGAATCATATGCAGTTTTTGGTCCTACATACAAGATTTGTTTTCTGGTAAGGAAAGTCTCTATTGTGCTCCCTTTGCCATACACAGTGCAAATAGCACTCCCGTCTGTTCCCAGCAAGTACAGTGTATTGGACTGAAGAGGATCTACTGTTCTTGTCAGTTTCCTAAGCAGAGTTGAACTAGATATGGCCCGTGTGTGTAGGAAGTACAGTTCTTTTGTTCTGAGCAAGCTCACTGTTCAGACCACATAGAAAACACCGTAGAGTAGAAGAGTGCTCTTTTCTCAAAAGCGGAGTGTTTCTTGTAAGGCGAGCTAGTGTTTGTTTCCCAGTCCTAAATTGAGTTGAGTCACATGCAGTTTGTGGTCCTATGAGCAAGAGTTGTTTTCTGGTAAGAAGAGTCACTATTGTGCTCCCATTGTCATACACAGTGCAGGTAGCACTCGCGTCTGTTCCCAGCAATACAGTGTATTGGACTGAAGAGGAGCTACTGTTCTTGTCAGTTTCCTAAGCAGAGTTGTACTAGATATGGCTGTGTGTGTAGGAAGCACAGTTCTTTTGTTCTGAGCAAGCTCACTGTTCGGACCCGATAGGAAACACAGTAGAGTACAAGAGTGCTCTTTTCTCAAAAGGAGAGTGTGTTTCTTGTAAGGCGACCTAGCGTTTGTTTCCCAGTCCGAAATGGAGTTGAATCACATGCAGTTTCTGTTCCTACGAGCAAGAGATGTTTTCTAGTAAGAAGAGTCACTATTGTGCTCCCATTGCCATACACAGTGCAAATAGCACTCGCGTCTGTTCCCAGCAATTACAGTGTATTGGACTGAATAGGTGCTAATGTTCTTGTCAGTCTCCTAAGCAGACTTAAACTAGATATGGCCGTGTGTGTAGGAAGCACAGTTTTTTTGTTCTGAGCAAGCTCATTCTTCGGACCCCATTGGAAACACAGTAGAGTAGAAGAGTGCTCTTTTCTCAAAAGCAGAGTGTGTTTCTTGTAAGGCGAGCTAGCGTTTGTTTCCCAGTCCTAAATGGAGTTGAATCACATGCAGTTTCTGGTCCTACGAGCAAGGGTTATTTTCTGGTAAGGAAAGTCACTATTGCGCTCCCATTGCCATACACAGTGCAAATAGCCCTCCCGTCTGTTCCCAGCAAGTACAGTGTATTGGACTGAAGAGGAGCTACTGTTCTTCTCAGTTTCCTAAGCAGAGTTGAACTAGATATGGTCCATGTGTGTAGGAAACACAGTTCTTTTGTTCTGAGCAAGCTCACTCTTTGGACCCCATAGGAAACACAGTAGAGTAAAAGAGTGCTCTTTTATCAAAAGCAGAGTGTGTTTCTTGTAAGGCGAGCTAGCGTTTGTTTCCCAGACCTAAATGGAATTGAATCACATGCAGTGTTTGGTCCTATGAGCAAGAGTTGTTTTCTGGTAAGGAAAGTCACTATTGCGCTCCCATTGCCATACACAGTGCAAATAGCACTCCTGTCTGTTCGCAGCAAGTACAGTGTATTGGATAGAAGAGGATCTACTGTTCTTGTCAGGTTCCTAAGCAGACTTGAACTAGATATGGCCCTGTGTGTAGGAAGCACAGTTTTTTTGTTCTGAGCAAGCTCACTGTTCAGACCCCTTTTGAAACACAGTAGAGTAGAAGAGTGCTCTTTTCTCAAAAGCAGAGTGTGTTTCTTCTAAGGCGAGCTAGCGTTTGTTTCCCAGTCCTAAATGGAGTTGAATCACATACAGTTTATGGTCCTACGTGCAAGAGTTGTTTTATGGTAAGAAGAGTCACTATTGCGCAGCCATTGTCATACACAGGACAAATAGCCCTGGCGTCTGTTCCCAGCAAGTACAGTGTATTGGAATGAAGAGGATCTACTGTTCTTGTCAGGTTCCTAAGCAGAATTGAACTAGATATTGCCGTGTGTGCAGGAAGCACAGTTCTTTTGTTCTGAGCAAGCTCACTGTTCAGACCCCATAGGAAACACAGTAGAGTAGAAGAGTGCTCTTTTCTCTAAAGCAGAGTGTGTTTCTTGTAAGGCGAGCTAGCGTTTGTTTCCCAGTCCTAAATGGAGTTGAGTCACCTGCAGGTTTTTGTCCTAAGAGCAAGAGTTGTTTTCTGGTAAGACGAGTCACTATTGTGCTCCAATTGCCATACACAGTGCAAATAGCACTCGCGTCTGTTCTCTGCAAGTACAGTGTATCAGACTGAAGAGGAGCTACTGTTCTTGTCAGTTTCCTAAGCAGAGTGGAACTAGATATGGCCCGTGTGTGTAGGAAGCACAGTTATTATGTTCTGAGCAAGCTCACTGTTCTGGCCCTGTAGGAAACACAGCAGAGTAGAAGAGTGTTCTTTTCACTAAAGCAGAGTGTGTTTCTCGTAAGGCGAGCTTGCGTTTGATTCCCGGTCCTAAATGGAGTTTAGTCACATGCAGTTTTTGGTCCTATGAGCAAGAGTTGTTTTCTGGTAAGAAGAGTCAGTATTGTGCTCCAAATGCCGTACACAGTGCAAATAGCACTCGCGTCTGTTCCCAGAAAGTACAGTGTATTGGACTGAATATTAGCTACTGTTCTTGTCAGTTTCCTAAGCAGAGTTGAATTAGATATGGTCCATTTGTGTAGGAAGCACAGTTCTTTTGTTCTGAGCAAGCTCACTGTTTGGACCACATAGGAAACGCAGTAGAGTATAAGAGTGCTCTTTTCTCAAAAGCAGAGTGTGTTTCTTGTAAGGCGAGCTAGCGTTTGTTTCCTAGTCCTAAATTGAGTTGAATCACATGCAGTTTCTGGTCCTACCAGCAAGAGTTGTTTTCTGGTAAGGAAAGTCACTATTGCACTCCCTTTGCCACACAGAGTGCAAATAGCACTCGTGTCTGTTTCCAGCAAGTACAGTGTATTGGACTGAAGAGGAGCTACTGTTCTTGTCAGTTTCCTAAGCAGAGTTGAACTAGATATGGCCCGTGTGTGTAGGAAGCACAGTTCTTTTGTTCTGAGCAAGCTCACTGTTCGGACCCCATAGGAAACACAGTAGAGTAGATGAGTGCTCTTTTCTCAAAAGCAGAGTGTGTTTCTTGTAAGGCGAGCTAGCATTTGTTTCCCAGTCCTAAACAGAGTTGAATCACATGCAGTTTCTGGTCCTACGAGGAAGAGTTGTTTTCTGGTAAGGAAAGTCGCTATTTCGCAACAATTGCCATACACAGTGCAAATAGCACTCGCGTCTGTTCCCAGAAAGTACAGAGTATTGGACTGAATAGGTGCTAATGTTCTGTCAGTTTCCTAAGCAGACTTGAACTAGATATGGCCGTGTGTGTAGGAAGCACAGTTCTTTTGTTCTGAGTAAGCTCATTGTTCTGGCCATATGGGAAACTCAATTGAGTAGAAGAGTGCTCATTTCTCAAAAGCAGAGTGTGTTTCTTGTAAGGCGAGATAGAGTTTGTTTCCCAGTCCTAAATGGAGTTGAGTCACTTGCAGATTTTTGTCCTGCGAGCAAGAGTTGTTTTCTGGTAAGACGAGTCACTATTGTGCCCCATTGCCATACACAGTGCAAATAGCATTCGCGTCTGTTCTCAGCAAGTAAAGTGTATCAGACTGAAGAGGAGCTACTGTTCTTGTCAGTTTCCTAAGCAGAGTTGAACTACATATGGTTCATGTGTGTAGGAAGCACAGTTCTTTTGTTCTGAGCAAGCTCACTGTTTGGACCCCATAGGAAACAAAGTAGAGTAGAAAGTGCTCTTTTCTCTAAAGCAGAGTGTGTTTCTTGTAAGGCGAGCTAGCGTTTGTTTCCCAGTCCTAAATGGAGTTGAATCACATGCAGTTTCTAATCCTACAAGCAAGAGCTGTTTTATGGTAAAAATAGTCACTATTGCGCTGCCATTGCCATACGCAGGACAGATAGCACTGGCGTCTGTTCCCAGCAAGTACGGTGTATTGGAAAGAAGAGGATCTACTGTTCTTGTCAGGTTCCTAAGCAGAATTGAACTAGATATGGCCGTGTGTGTAGGAAGCACAGTTCTTTTGTTCAGAGCAAGCTCACCATTCGGACCCTGTAGGAAA
Organism: Peromyscus eremicus; assembly: GCF_949786415.1. Classification (NCBI taxonomy): domain Eukaryota; kingdom Metazoa; phylum Chordata; class Mammalia; order Rodentia; family Cricetidae; genus Peromyscus; species Peromyscus eremicus. The sequence continues at coordinate 208,267 of NW_026734869.1, read as the reverse complement.
CACAGTAGAGTAGAAGAGTGCTCTTTTCTCAAAAGCAGAGTGTGTTTCTTGTACAGCAAGCTAGAGTTTGTTTCCCAGTCCTAAATGGAGTTGAATCACATGCAGTTTCTGGTCCTACGAGCAAGAGTTTATTTCTGGTAAGGAAAGTCACTATTGTGCTCCCATTGCCATACACAGGGCAAATAGAACTGGTGTCTGTTCCCAGCATGTACAGTGCATTGGACTGAAGAGGTTCCACTGTTCTTGTTAGTTTCCTAAGCAGAATTGAACTAGATATGGCCCGTGTGTGTAGGAAGCACAGGTCTTTTGTTCTGAGCAAGCTCACTGTTCTGGCCCTATAGGAAACACAGTAGAGTAGAAGAGTGCTCTTTTCTCAAAAGCAGAGTGTGTTTCTTGTAAGGCTAGCTAGTGTTTGTTTCCCAGTCCTAAATGGAGTTGAGTCACATGCAGTTTTTGGTCCTACGAGCAAGAGTAGTTTTCTTGTAAGAAGAGTCACTATTGGGCTCCCATTGCCATACACAGTACAAATAGCACTGGCGTCTGTTCCCAGCATGTACAGTGTATTGAAGTGAAAAGGATCTATTGTTCTTGTCAGTTTCCTAAGCAGAATTGAACTAGATATGGCCGTGTATGTAGGAAGCACAGTCCTTTTGTTCTGAGCAAGCTCTCTGTTCTGGCCATATAGGAAACACAGTAGAGTAGAAGAGTGCTCTTTTTCTCAAAAGCAGAGTGTGTTTCTTGTAAGGCGAGCTAGCGTTTGTTTCCCAGTCCTAAATGGAGTTGAATCACATACAGTTTATGGTCCTACCAGCAAGAGTTGTTTTCTGGTAAGGAAAGTCACTATTGTGCTCCCTTTGCCATACAGAGTGCAAATAGCACTGGTGTCTGTTTCCAGCAAGTACAGTGTATTGGACTGAAGAGGAGCTACTGTTCTTGTCAGTTTCCTAAGCAGAGTTGAACTAGATATGGCCTGTGTGTGTAGGAAGCACAGTTCTTTTGTTCTGAGCAAGCTCACTGTTCGGACCCCATAGGAAACACAGTAGAGTAGAAGAGTGCTCTTTTCTCAAAAGCAGAGTGTGTTTCTTTAAGGCGAGCTAGCGTTTGTTTCCCAGTCCTAAATGGAGTTGAATCACATGCAGTTTCTGGTCCTACGAGCAAGAGTTGTTTTCTGGTAGGAAAGTCACTATTGCGCTCCCATTGCCATACACAGAGCAAACAGCACTCGCGTCTGTTCCCAGCAAGTACAGTGTATTGGACTGAAGAGGAGCTACTGTTCTTGTCAGTTTCCTAAGCAGAGTTGAACTAGATATGGCCCGTGTGTGTAGGAAGCACCGTTCTTTTGTTCTGAGCAAGCTCACTGTTTGGACCCCATAGGAAACACAGTAGAGTAGAAGAGTGCTCTTTTCTCAAAAGCAGAGTGTGTTTCATGAAAGGCGAGCTAGCATTTGTTTCCCAGTCCTAAATGGAGTTGAATCACATGCAGTTTCTGGTCCTACGAGCAAGGGTTGTTTTCTGGTAGGAAAGTCACTGTTGTGCTCCCATTGCCATACACAGTGCAAATAGCACTCGCGTCTCTTCCCATCAAGTACAGTGTATCGGACTGAAGAGGAGCTACTGTTCTTGTCAGTTTCCTAAGCAGAGTTGAACTAGATATGGCCCGTGTGTGTAGGAAGCACAGTTCTTTTGTTCTGAGCAAGCTCACTGTTCTGGCCCTATAGGAAACACAGTAGAGTAGATGAGTGCTCTTTTCTCTAAAGCAGAATGTGTTTCTTGTAAGGCGAGCTAGCGTTTGTTTCCCAGTCCTAAATGGAGTTGAATCACATGCAGTTTCTGGTCCTACGAGCAAGAGTTGTTTTCTGGTAAGGAAAGTCGCTATTGCGCAACCATTGCCATACACAGTGCAAATAGCACTCGCGTCTGTTCCCAGAAAGTACAGAGTATTGGACTGAATAGGTGCTAATGTTCTTGTCAGTTTCCTAAGCAGACTTGGACTAGATATGGCCGTGTGTGTAGGAAGCACAGTTTTTTTGTTCTGAGCAAGCTCACTCTTCGGACCCCACTGGAAACACAGTAGAGTAGAAGAGTGCTCTTTTCTCAAAAGCAGAGTGTGTTTCTTGTAAGGCGAGCTAGCGTTTGTTTCCCAGTCCTAAATGGAGTTGAATCACATGCAGTTTCTGATCCTACGAGCAAGGGTTATTTTCTGGTAAGGAAAGTCACTATTGTGCTCCCATTGCCATACACAGTGCAAATAGCCCTCCCGTTTGTTCCCAGCAAGTACAGTGTATTGGACTGAAGAGGAGCTACTGTTCTTCTCAGTTTCCTAAGCAGAGTTGAACTAGATATGGTCCATGTGTGTAGGAAGCACAGTTCTTTTGTTCTGAGCAAGCTCACTCTTTGGACCCCATAGGAAACACAGTAGAGTAAAAGAGTGCTCTTTTATCAAAAGAAGAGTGTGTTTCTTGTAAGGCAAGCTAGCGTTTGTTTCCCAGTCCTAAATGGAGTTGAGTCACATGCAGGTTTTTGTCCTAAGAGCAAGAGTTGTTTTCTGGTAAGACGAGTCACTATTGTGCTCCAATTGCCATACACAGTGCAAATAGCACTCGTGTCTCTTCCCCGCAAGTACTGTGTATTGGAATGAAGAGGAGCTACTGTTCTTGTCAGTTTCCTAAACAGAGTTGAACTAGATATGGCCCGTGTGTGTAGGAAGCACAGTTCTTTTGTTCTGAGCAAGCTCTCTGTTTGGACCCCATAGGAAACACAGTAGAGTAGAAGAGTGCTCTTTTCTCTAAAGCAGAGTGTGTTTCTTGTAAAGCGAGCTGGAGTTTGTTTCCCAGTCATAAATGGAATTGAATCACATGCAGTTTCTGGTCCTACGAGCAAGAGTTGTTTTCTGGTAAGAAGAGTCACTATTGCGCTGCCATTGCCATACACAGGACAAATAGCACTGGCGTCTGTTCCCAGCAAGTACAGTGTATTGGACTGAAGAGTATCTACTGTTCTTGTCAGGTTCCTAAGCAGAGTTGAACTAGATATGGCCGTGTTTGTAGGGAGCACAGTTTTTTTGTTCTGAGCAAGCTCACTGTTCCGAACACATAGGAAACACAGTAGAGTAGAAGAGTGCTCTTTTCTCAAAAGCAGAGTGTGTTTCTTGGAAGGCGAGCTAGCGTTTGTTTCCCAGTGCTAAATGGAGTTGAATCACATGCAGTTTCTGGTCCTACGAGCAAGAGTTTTTTTCTGGTAAGGAAAGTCACTATTGCGCTCCCATTGCCATACACAGTGCAAATAGCACTCCCGTCTGTTCCCAGCAAGTACAGTGTATTGGACTGAAGAGGAGCTACTGTTCTTCTCAGTTTCCTAAGCTAAGTTGAACTAGATATGGCCCGTGTGTGTAGGAAGCACAGTTCTTTTTTTCTGAGCAAGCTCACTGTTCTGGCCCTATAGGAAACACAGTAGAGGAGAAGAGTGCTCTTTTCTCAAAAGCAGAGTGTGTTTCTTCTAAGGCGAGCTAGAGTTTGTTTCCCAGTCCTAAATGGAGTTGAGTCACATGCAGTTTTTTGTCCTACGAGCAAGAGTTGTTTTCTGGTAAGACGAGTCACTATTGTGCTCCAATTGCCATACACAGTGCAAATAGCATTCGCGTCTGTTCTCAGCAAGTACAGTGTATCAGACTGAAGAGGAGCTACTGTTCTTGTCAGTTTCCTAAGCAGAGTGGAACTAGATATGGCCCGTGTGTGTAGGAAGCACAGTTATTATGTTCTGAGCAAGCTCACTGTTCTGGCCCTGTAGGAAACACAGCAGAGTAGAAGAGTGTTCTTTTCATTAAAGCAGAGTGTGTTTCTTATAAGGCGAGCTCTCATTTGATTCCCGGTCGTAAATGGAGTTGAGTCACATGCAGTTTTTGGTCCTATGAGCAAGAGTTGTTTTCTGGTAAGAAGAGTCACTATTGCGCTCCAAATGCCGTACACAGTGCAAATAGCACTCACGTCTGTTCCCAGAAAGTACAGTGTATTGGACTGAAGAGGAGCTACTGTTCTTGTCAGTTTCCTAAGCAGAGTTGAACTAGATATGGTCCATTTGTGTAGGAAGCACAGTTCTTTTGTTCTGAGCAAACTCACTGTTTGGACCACATAGGAAACGCAGTAGAGTAGAAGAGTGCTCTTTTCTCAAAAGCGGAGTGTGTTTCTTGTAAGGCGAGCTAGCGTTTGTTTCCTAGTCCTAAATGGAGTTGAATTACATGCAGTTTGTGGTGCTACGAGCAAGAGTTGTTTTCTGGTAAGGAAAGTCACTATTGTGCTCCCATTACCATACACAGTGCAAATAGCACTCGCGTCTGTTCCCAGCAAGTACAGTGTATTGGACTGAATAGGAACTACTGTTCTTGTCAGTTTCCTAAGCAGAGTTGAACTACATATGGTCCGAGTGTGTAGGAAGCACAGTTCTTTTGTTCTGAGCAAGCTCACAGTTCAGACCACATAGGAAACACAGTAGAGTAGAAGAGTGCTCTTTTCTCGAAAGCATAGTGTGTTTCTTGTAAAGCGAGCTAGCATTTGTTTCCCAGTCCTAAATGGAGTTGAATCACATGCAGTTTCTGGTCCTACGAGCAAGTGTTGTTTTCTGGTAAGGAAAGTCACTATTGCGCTCCCATTGCCATACACAGTGCAAATAGCACTCCCTTGTCTTCCCAGCAAGTACAGTGTATCGGTCTGAAGAGGAGCTACTGTTCTTGTCAGTTTCCTAAGCAGAGTTGAACTAGATATGTCCCGTGTGTGTAGGCAGCACAGTTCTTATGTTCTGAGCAAGCTCACTGTTCTGGCCCTATAGGAAAAACAGTAGAGTAGAAGAGTGCTCTTTTATCTAAAGCAGAGTGTTTTTTTTGTAAGGCGAGCTCGCGTTTGTTTCCCAGTCCTAAATGGAGTTGAATCACATGCAGTTTTTGGTCCTACGAGCAAGAGTTGTTTTATGGTAAGAAGAGTCACTATTGCCCTCCAAATGCCATACACAGTGCAAATAGCACTCGCGTCTGTTCCCAGCAAGTACAGTGTATTGGACTGAAGAGGAGCTACTGTTCTAGTCAGTTTCCTAAGCAGAGTTGAACTAGATATGGTCCATGTGTGTAGGAAGCACAGTTCTTTTGTTCTGAGCAAGCTCACTCTTTGGACCCCATAGGAAACACAGTAGAGTAAAAGAGTGCTCTTTTATAAAAAGCAGAGTGTGTTTCTTGTAAGGCGAGCTAGCGTTTGTTTCCCAGACCTAAATGGAGTTGAATCACATGCAATTTCTGGTCCTATGAGCAAGAGTTGTTTTCTGGTAAGGAAAGTCACTATTGTGCTCCCATTGCCATACACAGTGCAAATAGCACTCCTGTCTGTTCGCAGCAAGTACAGTGTATTGGATAGAAGAGGATCTACTGTTCTTGTCAGGTTCCTAAGCAGACTTGAACTAGATATGACCCTGTGTGTAGGAAGCACAGTTTTTTTGTTCTGAGCAAGCTCACTGTTCGGACCCCATAGGAAACACAGAAGAGTAGAAGAGTGCTCTTTTCTCAAAAGCAGAGTGTGTTTCTTGTATGGCGAGCTAGCATTTGTTTCCCAGTCCTAAATGGGGTTGAATCCAATGTAGTTGTGGTCCTACGAGCAAGAGTTGTTTTCTGCAAAGGAAAATCACTATTGCGCTCCCATTGCCATACACAGTGCAAACAGCACCCGCGTCTGTTCCCAGCAAGTACAGTGTATCGGACTGAAGAGGAGCTACTGTTCTTGTCAGTTTCCTAAGCAGAGTTGAACTAGATATGGCCCGTGTGTAGGAAGCACAGTTCTTTTGTTCTGAGCAAGCTCACTGTTCTGGCCCTATAGGAAACACAGTAGAGTAGAAAGTGCTCTTTTCTCTAAAGCAGAGTGTGTTTCTTGTAAGGCGAGCTAGCGTTTCTTTCCCAGTCTGAAATGGAGTTGAATCACATGCAGTTTCTGGTCCTATGAGCAAGAGTTGTTTTCTGGTAAGGAAAGTCACTATTGTGCTCCAATTGCCCTACACAGTGCAAATACCACTCGCGTCTGTTCCCAGCAAGTACACTGTATTGGACTGAAGAGGATCTACTGTTCTTGTCAGTTTCCTAAGCAGTGTTGAACTAGATATGGCTGTTTGTGTAGGAATCACAGTTCTTTTGTTCTGAGCAAGCTCACTGTTCGGACCCCATAGGAAACACAGTAGAGTAGAAGAGTTCTCGTTTCTCAAAAGCAGGGTGTGTTTCATGTGATGCGAGCTAGCATTTGTTGCCCAGTCCTAAATGGAGTTGAATCACATGCAGTTTCTAATCCTACAAGCAAGAGTTGTTTTATGGTAAAAACAGTCACTATTGCGCTGCCATTGCCATACACAGCACAGATAGCACTGGCGTCTGTTCCCAGCAAGTATGGTGTATTGGACTGAAGAGGATCTACTGTTCTTGTCAGGTTCCTAAGCAGAATTGAACTAGATATGGCCGTGTGTGTAGGAAGCACAGTTCTTTTGTTCAGAGCAAGCTCACCGTTTGGACACTATAGGAAACACAGTAGAGTAGAAGAGTGCTCTTATCTCAAAAGCAGAGTGTGTTTCTTGTACGGAAGCTAGCGTTTGTTTCCCAGTCCTAAATGGAGTTGAATCACATGCAGTCTGGTCCTACGAGCAAGAGTTTATTTCTGGTAAGGAAAGTCACTATTGTGCTCCCATTGCCATACACAGGGCAAATAGAACTGGTGTCTGTTCCCAGCCTGTACAGTGCATTGGACTGAAGAGGTTCCACTGTTCTTGTCAGTTTTCTAAGCAGAATTGAACTAGATATGGCCCGTGTTTGTAGGAAGCACAGTTCTTTTGTTCTGAGCAAGCTCACTGTTCTGGCCCTATAGGAAACACAGTAGAGTAGAAGAGTGCTCTTTTCTCAAAAGCAGAGTGTGTTTCTTGTAAGGCTAGCTAGTGTTTGTTTCCCAGTCCTAAATGGAGTTGAGTCACATGCAGGTTTTGATCCTACGAGCAAGAAGGTTTTCTTGTAAGAAGAGTCACAATTGGGCTCCCATTGCCATACACAGTACAAATAGCACTGGCGTCTGTTCCCAGCATGTACAGTGTATTGGACTGAAAAGGATCTATTGTTCTTGTCAGTTTCCTAAGCAGAGTTGAACTAGATATGGCCGTGTGTGCAGGAAGCACAGTTATTTTTTTCTGAGCAAGCTCACTGTTCTGGCCCTATAGGAAACACAGTAGAGGAGAAGAGTGCTCTTTTCTCAAAAGCAGAGTGTGTTTCTGCTAAGGCGAGCTAGAGTTTGTTTCCCAGTCCTAAATGGAGTTGAGTCACATGCAGTTTTTTGTCCTACAAGCAAGAGTTGTTTTCTGGTAAGACGAGTCACTATTGTGCTCCAATTGCCATACACAGTGCAAATAGCACTCGCGTCTGTTCTCAGCAAGTACAGTGTATCAGACTGAAGAGGAGCTACTGTTCTTGTCAGTTTCCTAAGCAGAGTGGAACTAGATATGGCCCGTGTGTGTAGGAAGCACAGTTATTATGTTCTGAGCAAGCTCACTGTTCTGGCCCTGTAGGAAACACAGCAGAGTAGAAGAGTGTTCTTTTCACTAAAGCAGAGTGTGTTTCTTGTAAGGTGAGCTCGCTTTTGATTCCCAGTCCTAAATGGAGTTGAGTCACATGCAGTTTTTGGTCCTATGAGCAAGAGTTGTTTTCTGGTAAGAAGAGTCACTGTTGCACTCCAAATGCCGTACACAGTGCAAATAGCACTCGCGTCTGTTCCCAGAAAGTACAGTGTATTGGACTGAATAGGAGCTACTGTTCTTGTCATTTTCCTAAGCAGAGTTGAACTAGATATGGTCCATTTGTGTAGGAAGCACAGTTCTTTTGTTCTGAGCAAGCTCACTGTTTGGACCACATAGGAAACGCAGTAGAGTAGAAGAGTGCTCTTTTCTCAAAAGAGGAGTGTGTTACTTGTAAGGCGAGCTAGCGTTAGTTTCCTATTCCTAAATGGAGTTGAATCACATGCAGTTTGTGGTGCTACGAGCAAGAGTTGTTTTCTGGTAATGAAAGTCACTATTGTGCTCCCATTACCATACACAGGGCAAATAGCACTCGCGTCTGTTCCCAGCAAGTACAGTGTATTGGACTGAATAGGAACTACTGTTCTTGTCAGTTTCCTAAGCAGAGTTGAACTACATATGGTCCGAGTGTGTAGGAAGCACAGTTCTTTTGTTCTTAACCAAGCTCACAGTTCAGACCACATAGGAAACACAGTAGAGTAGAAGAGTGCTCTTTTATCTAAAGCAGAGTGTTTTTTTTGTAAGGCGAGCTCGCGTTTGTTTCCCAGTCCTAAATGGAGTTGAATCACATGCAGTTTTTGGTCCTACGAGCAAGAGTTGTTTTATGGTAAGAAGAGTCACTATTGCCCTCCAAATGCCATACACAGTGCAAATAGCACTCGCGTCTGTTCCCAGCAAGTACAGTGTATTGGACTGAAGAGGAGCTACTGTTCTAGTCAGTTTCCTAAGCAGAGTTGAACTAGATATGGCCCGTGTGTGTAGGAAGCACAGTTCTTTTGTTCTGAGCAAGCTCACTGTTTGGACCCCATAAGAAACACAGTAGAGTAGAAGAGTGCTCTTTTCTCAAAAGCAGAGTGTGTTTCATGAAAGGCGAGCTAGCATTTGTTTCCCAGTCCTAAATGGCGTTGAATCACATGCAGTTTCTGGTCCTACGAGCAAGAGTTGTTTTCTGGTAGGAAAGTCACTATTGCGCTCCCATTGCCATACACAGTGCAAATAGCACTCGCGTCTGTTCCCAGCAAGTACAGTGTATCTGACTGAAGAGGAGCTACTGTTCTTGTCAGTTTCCTAAGCAGAGTTGAACTAGATATGGCCCGTGTGTGTAGGAAGCACAGTTCTTTTGTTCATTGTAAGCTCATTGTTCTGGCCCTATAGGAAACACAATTGAGTAGAAGAGTGCTCTTTTCTCAAAAGCAGAGTGTGTTTCTTGTAAGAAGAGATAGAGTTTGTTTCCCAGTCCTAAATGGAGTTGAGTCACATGCAGTTTTTGTCCTACGAGCAAGAGTTGTTTTCTGGTAAGATGAGTCACTATTGTGCCCCATTGCCATACACAGTGCAAATAGCACTCGCGTCTGTTCTCAGAAATTAAAGTGTATCGGACTGAAGAGGAGCTACTGTTCTTGTCAGTTTCCTAAGCAGAGTTGAACTACGTATGGTTCATGTGTGTAAGAAGCACAGTTCTTTTGTTCTGAGCAAGCTCACTTTTTGGACCCCATAGGATACAAAGTAGAGTAGAAAGTGCTCTTTTTTCTAAAGCAGAGTGTGTTTCGTTTAAGGCGAGCTAGCGTTTCTTTCCCAGTCTGAAATGGAGTTGAATCACATGCAGTTTCTGGTCCTACGAGCAAGAGTTGTTTTCTGGTAAGGAAAGTCACTATTGTGCTCCAATTGCCCTACACAGTGCAAATAGCACTCGCGTCTGTTCCCAGCAAGTACAGTGTATTGGACTTAAGAGGATCTACTGTTCTTGTCAGTTTCCTAAGCAGAATTGAACTAGATATGGCCGTGTATGTAGGAAGCACAGTCCTTTTGTTCTGAGCAAGCTCTCTGTTCTGGCCCTATAGGAAACACGGTAGAGTAGAAGAGTGCTCTTTTTCTCAAAAGCAGAGTGTGTTTCTTGTAAGGCGAGCTCGCGTTTGATTTTCAGTCCTAAATGGAATTGAGTCACATGCAGTTTTTGGTCCTATGAGCAAGAGTTGTTTTCTGGTAAAAAGAGTCACTATTGCGCCCCAAATGCCATACACAGTGCAAATAGCACTCGCGTCTGTTCCCAGCAAATACAGTGTATTGGACTGAAGAGGAGCTACTGTTCTTCTCAGTTTTCTAAGCAGAGTTGAACTAGATATGGTCCATGTGTGTAGGAAGCACAGATCTTTTGTTCTGAGCAAGCTCACTGTTTGGACACCATAGGAAACGCAGTAGAGTAGATGAGTGCTCTTTTCTCAAAAACAGAGTGTGTTTCTTGTAAGGAGAGCTAGCGTTTGTTTTGTAGTCCTAAATGGAGTTGAATCACATGCAGTTTGTGGTCCTACGAGCAAGCGTAGTTTTCTGGTAAGAAGAGTCAATATTGCGCTCCCATTGTCATATACAAGGCAAATAGCACTGGCGTCGGTTCTCAGCATGTACAGTGTATTGGACTGAAGAGAATCTACTGTTCTTGTCAGGTTCCTAAGCAGAATTGAAGTAGATATGGCCGAGTGTGTAGGAAGCACAGTTCTTTTGTTCTGAGCAAGCTCACTGTTCGGACTCCATAGGAAACAATATAGAGTAGAAGAGTTCTCTTTTCTCAAAAGCAGATGTGTGTTTCTTGTAAGGCGAGCTAGCATTTGTTTCCCAGTCCTAAATGGATTTAATCACATGCAGTTTCTGGTCCTACGAGCAAGAGTTGTTTTCTGGTAAGGAAAGTCACTATTGCGCTCCCTTTGCCATACACAGTGCTAATAGCACTTGCGTCTGTTCCCAGCAAGTACAGTGTATTGGACTGAAGAGGAGCTACTGTTCTTGTCAGTTTCCTAAGCAGAGTTGAACCAGATACGGCCCGTGTGTGTAGGAAGCACAGGTCTTTTGTTCTGAGCAAGCTCTCTGTTCTGGCCCTATAGGAAACACAGTAGAGTAGAAGAGTGCTCTTTTCTCAAAAGCAGAGTGTGTTTCTTGTAAGGCTAGCTAACGTTTGTTTCCCAGTCCTAAATGGAGTTGAGTCACATGCAGTTTTTGGTCCTACGAGCAAGAGTAGTTTTCTGGTAAGAAGAGGCACTATTGGGCTCCCTTTGCCATACACAGTACAAATAGCACTCGCGTCTGTTCCCAGCATGTACAGTGTATTGGACTGAAAAGGATCTATTGTTCTTGTCAGTTTCCTAAGCAGAATTGAACTAGATATGGTCGTGTGTGTAGGAAGCACAGTTCTCTTGTTCTGATCAAGCTCACTGTTCTGGCCCTATAGGAATCACAGTAGAGTAGAAGAGTGCTCTATTCTGAAAAGCAGAGAGTGTTTCTTGTAAGGCTAGCTAGTGTTTGTTTCCCAGTCCTAAATGGAGTTGAATCACATGCAGTTTCTGGTCCTACCAGCAAGAGTTGTTTTCTGGTAAGGAAAGTCACTATTGCGCTCCCTTTGCCATACACAGTACAAAGAGCATCGTGTCTGTTTCCAGCAAGTACAGTGTATTGAACTGAAAAGGAGCTACTGTTCTTGTCAGTTTCCTAAGCAGAGTTGAACTAGATATGGCCCGTGTGTGTAGGAAGCACAGTTCTTTTGTTCTGAGCAAGCTCACTGTTCGGACACCATAGGAAACACAGTAGAGTAGAAGAGTGCTCTTTTCTCAAAAGCAGAGTGTGTTTCTTCTAAGGCGAGCTAGCGTTTGTTTCCCAGTCCTAAATGGATTGAGTCACATGCAGTTTTTGGTCCTATGAGCAAGAGTTGTTTTCTGGTAAGGAATGTCACTATTGTGCTCTGATTGCCATACACAGTGCAAATTGCACTCGCGTCTGTTCCCAGCATGTACAGTGTATTGGAATGAAGAAGAGGTAGTTTTCTTCTCAGTTTCCTAAGGAGAGTTGAACTAGATATGGCCCGTGTATGTAGGAAGTACAGTTCTTTTGTTCTGAGCAAGCTCACTGTTCTGGCCCTATAGGAAACACAGTAGAGTAGAAGAGTGCTCTTTTCTCAAAAGCAGAGTGTGTTTCTTGTAAGGCGAGCTAGCGTTTGTTTCCCAGTCCTAAATGGAGTTGAATCACATACAGTTTCTGGTCCTATGAGCAAGAGTTGTTTTCTGATAAGAAGAGTCACTATTGCACTCCCATTGCCATACACAGTGCAAATAGCACTCGCGTCTGTTCCCAGCAAGTACAGTGTATTGGACTGAAGAGTAGCTACTGTTCTCGTCAGTTTTCTAAGCAGATTTGAACTAGATATGGCCCGTGTGTGTAGGAAGCACAGTTCTTTTGTTCTGAGCAAGCTCACTGTTCGGACACCATAGGAAACACAGTAGAGTACAAGAGTGCTCTTTTCTCAAAAGCAGAGTGTGTTTTTTTTAAGGCCAGCTAGTGTTTTTTTCCCAGTCCTATATGGAGTTGAATCACATGCCGTTTCTGGTTCTACGAGCAAGAGTTGTTTTCTGGTATGAAGAGTAACTATTGTGCTCCCATTGTCATACACAGGGCAAATAGCACTCGCGTCTGTTCCCAGCATGTACAGTGTATTGGACTGAAAAGGATCTGTTGTTCTTGTCAGTTTCCTAAGCAGAATTGAACTAGATATGGCCCTGTATCTAGGAAGCACAGTTCTTTTGTTCTGAGCAAATTCTCTGTTCTGGCCCTCTAGGAAACACAGTAGAGTAGAAGAGTGCTCTTTTCTCAAAAGCAGAGTGTGTTCCTTGTAAGGCGAGCTAGCGTTTGTTTCCCAGTCCTAAATGGAGTTCAATCACATGCAGTTTCTGGTCCTACGAGCAAGAGTTGTTTTATGGTAAGAATAGACACTATTGCGCTGCCATTGCCATAAACCGGACAAATAGCACTGGCGTCTGTTCCCAGCAAGTACGGTGTATTGGACTGAAGAGGATCTACTGTTTTTGTCAGTTTCCTAAGCAGAATTGAACTAGATATGGCCGTGTGTGTAGGAAGCACAGTTCTTTTGTTCAGAGTAAGCTCACTGTTCGGACCCTATAGGAAACACAGTAGAGTAGAAGAGTGCTCTTTTCTCAAAAGCAGAGTGTGTTTCTTGTACGGCAAGCTAGCGTTTGTTTCCCAGTCCTAAATGGAGTTGAATCACATGCAGTTTCTGGTCCTACGAGCAAGATTTGTTTTCTGGTAATAAGAGTCACTATTGCGGTCCCATTGTCATACACAGGGCAAATAGCACTCGCGTCTGTTCCCAGCATGTACAGTGTATTGGACTGAAAAGGATCTATTGTTCTTGTCAGTTTTAAGCAAAATTGAACTAGATATGTCCCTGTATGTAGGAAGTACAGTTATTTTGTTCTGAGCAAGCTCTTGTTCTGGCCCTATAGGAAAAACAGTAGAGTAGAAGAGTGCTCTTTTCTCAAAGCAGAGTGTGTTTCTTGTAAGGCCAGCTAGTGTTCTTTTCCCAGTCCTATATGTAGTTGAATCACATGCAGTTTCTGGTCCTACGAGCAAGAGTTGTTTTCTGGTAAGAAGTGTCACTATTGCGCTCCCATTGTAATACACAGGGCAAATAGCACTCGTGTCTGTTCCCAGCATTTAGAGTTTATTGGACTGAAAAGGATCTATTGTTCTTGTCAGTTTCCTAAGCAGAATTGAACTAGATATGGCCCTGTATGTAGGAAGCAGAGTTATTTTGTTCTGAGCAAGCTCTCTGTTCTGGCCCTACAGGAAACACAGTAGAGTAGAAGAGTTCTGTGTTCTCAAAAGCAGAGTGTGTTTGTTGTATGGCAAGCTAGCGTATGTTTCCCAGTACTAAATGGAGTTGAATCACATGCAGTTTCTGGTCCTACGAGCAAGAGTTGTTTTCTGGTAAGAAGAGTCACTATTGCGCTCCCATTGCCATACACAGGGCAAATAGCACTGGCGTCTGTTGCCAGCATGTACAGTGTATTGGACCTAAGAGGTTCCACTGTTCTTGTCAGTTTCCTAAGCAGAATTGAACAAGATATGGCCCTTGTGTGTAGGAAGCACAGTCTTTTGTTCTGAGCAAGCTCACTGTTCTGTCCCTATAGGAAACACAGTAGAGTAGAAGAGTGCTCTTTTCTCAAAAACAGAGTGTGTTTCTTGTAAGGCTAGCTAGCGTTTGTTTCCCAGTCCTAAATGGAGTTGAGTCACATGCAGTTTTTGGTCCTACGAGCAAGAGTAGTTTTCTCGTAAGAAGAGTCACTATTGGGCTCCCATTGCCATACACTGTACAAATAGCACTGGCGTCTGTTCCCATCATGTACAGTGTATTGGACTGAAAAGGATCTATTGTTCTTGTCAGTTTTCTAAGCAGAATTAAACTAGATATGGCCGTGTATGTAGGAAGCACAGTTCTTTTGTTCTGAGCAAGCTCTCTGTTCTGGCCCTATAGGAAACACAGTAGAGTAGAAGAGTGCTCTTTTCTCAAAAGCAGAATGTGTTTCTTGTAAGGCAAGCTAGCGTTTGTCTCCCAGTCCTAAATGAGTTGAATCACATGCAGTTTTTGGTCCTACCAGCAAGAGTTGTTTTCTGGTAAGGAAAGTCACTATTGCGCTCCCTTTGCCATACACAGTGCAAATAGCACTCGCGTCTGTATCCAGCAAGTACAGTGTATTAGTCTGAAGAGGAGCTACTGTTCTTGTCAGTTTCCTAAGCAGAGTTGAACTAGATACAGCCCGTGTGTGTAGGAAGCACAGTTCTTTTGTTTTGAGCAAGCTCAATGTTCGGACCCCATAGGAAACACAGTAGAGTAGAAGAGTGCTCTTTTCTCAAAAGCAGAGTGTGTTTCTTGTAAGGTGAGCTAGCGTTTGTTTCCCAGTCCTAAATGGAGTTGAATCACATGCAGTTTCTGGTCCTACGTGCAAGAGTTGTTTTCTGGTAAGGAAAGTCACTATTGCGCTCCCATAGCCATACATAGTGCAAATAGCACTCGCGTCTGTTCCCAGCATGTACAGTGTATTGGACTGGAAAGGATCTATTGTTCTTGTCAGTTTCCTAAGCAGAATTGAACTAGATATGGCCGTGTATGTAGCAAGCACAGTTCTTTTGTTCTGAGCAAGCTCTCTCTTCTGGCCCTATAGGAAACACAGTAGAGTAGAAGAGTGCTCTATTCTCAAAAGCAGAGTGTGTTTCTTGTAAGGCGAGCTAGCGTTTGTTTCCCAGTCCTAAATGGAGTTGAATCACATGCAGTTTTTGGTCCTACCAGCAAGAGGTTTTTTTCTGGTAAGGAAAGTCACTATTGCGCTCCCTTTGCCATACACAGTGCAACTAGCACACCTGTCTGTTTCCAGCAAGTACAGTGTATTGGCCTGAAGAGGAGCTACTGTTCTTGTCAGTTTCCTAAGCAGAGTTGAACTAGATATGGCCCGTGTGTGTAGGAAGCACAGTTCTTTTGTTCTGAGAAAGCTCACTCTTCGGAACACATAGGAAACACAGTAGAGTAGAAGAGTGCTCTTTTTTCAAAAGCAGAGTGTGTTTCTTGTAAGGCGAGCTAGCGTTTGTTTCCTAGTCCTAAATGGAGTTGAATCACATGCAGTTTCTGGTCCTACGAGCAAGAGTTGTTTTCTGGTAAGGAAAGTCATTATTGCGCTCCCATTGCCATACATAGTGCAAATAGCACTCGCGTCTGTTCCCAGCAAGTACAGTGTATTGGACTGAAGAGGAACTACTGTTCTTGTCAGTTTCCTAAGCAGAGTTGAACTAGATATGGCCCGTGTGTGTAGGAAGCACAGTTCTTTTGTTCTGAGCAAGCTCACTATACGGACACCATAGGAAACACTGTAGAGTAGAAGAGTGCTCTTTTCTCAAAAGCAGAGTGTGTTTCTTGAAAGGCAAGCTAGTGTTTGTTTCCCATTCAGAAAAGGAATTGAATCCCATGCAGTTTCTGGTCCTATGAGCAAGAGTTTTTTTCTGGTAATAAGAGTCACTATTGCACTCCCATTGCCATACACAGTGCATATAGCACTGGCGTCTGTTCCCTGCATGTACAGAGTATTGGACTGAAGAGGAGCTACTGTTCTTAACTCTTGTTCTTAACAGTGTTCTTAACACTGTTCTTGTCAGTTTCCTAAGCAGAGTTAAACTAGATATGGCCCCTGTGTGTAGGAAGCACAGTTCTTTTGTTCTGAGTAAGTTCACAGTTCTAGCCCTATAGGAAACACAGTAGAGTAGAAGAGTGGTCTTTTCTCAAAAGCAGAGTGTGTTTCTTGTAAGGCGAGCTTGCGTTTCTTTCCCAGTCCTAAATGGAGTTGAGTCACATGCAGTTTCTGGTCGTAGGAGCAAGAGTTGTTTTCTGGTAAGAAGAGTCACTATTGCGCTCCCATTGTCATACACAGGGCAAATAGCACTGGTGTCTGTTCCCAGCATGTACAGTGTATTGGACTGAAGAGGTTCCACTGTTCTTGTCAGTTTCCTAAGAAGAATTGAACTAGATATGGCCCGTGTGTGTAGGAAGCACAGTTCTTTTGTTCTGAGCAAGCTCACTGTCCTGGCCCTATAGGAAACACAGTAGAGTGGAAGAGTGCTCTTTTCTCAAAAGCAGAGTGTGTTTCTTGTAAGGCTAGCTAGGGTTTGTTTCCCAGTCCTAAATGGAGTTGAGTCACATGCAGTTTTTGGTCCTACGAGCAAGAGTAGTTTTCTCGTAAGAAGAGGCACTATTGGGCTCCCATTGCCATACACAGTACAAATAGCACTGGCGTCTGTTCCCAGCATGTACAGTGTTTTGGTCTGAAAAGGATCTATTGTTCTTGTCAGTTTCCTAAGCAGAATTGAACTAGATATGGCACTGTATGTAGGAAGCAGAGTTCTTTTGTTCTGAGCAAGCTCTCTGTTCAGGCCCTATAGGAAACACAGTAGAATAGAAGAGTGCTCTTTTCTCAAAAGCAGAGTGTCTTTCTTGTAAGGCGAGCTAGCGTTTGTTTCCCAGTCCTAAATGGAGTTGAATCACATGCAGTTTTTGGTCCTACCAGCAAGAGTTGTTTTCTGGTAAGGAAAGTCACTATTGTGCTCCCTTTGCCATACACAGTGCAAATAGCACTCGCGTCTTTTTCCAGCAAGTACAGTGTATTAGTCTGAAGAGGAGCTACTGTTCTTGTCAGTTTCCTAAGCAGAGTTGAACTAGATATGGCCCCTGTGTGTAGGAAGCACAGTTCTTTTGTTCTGAGCAAGCTCACTGTTCAGACCCCATAGGAAACACAGTAGAGTAGAAGAGTGCTCTTTTCTCAAAAGCAGAGTGTGTTTCTTGTAAGGCGAGCTAGCGTTTGTTTCCCAGTCCTAAATGGAGTTGAATCACATGAAGTTTTTGGTCCTACCAGCAAGAGTTGTTTTCTGGTAAGGAAAGTCACTATTGCACTCCCTTTGCCATATACAGTGCAAATAGGACTCGCGTCTGTTTCCAGCAAGTACAGTGTATGGACTGAAGAGGAGCTACTGTTCTTGTCAGTTTCTTAAGCAGAGTTGAACTAGATATGGCCCGTGTGTATAGGAAGCACAGTTCTTTTGTTCTGAGCAAGCTCACTGTTCGGACCACATAGGAAACACAGTAGAGTAGAAGAGTGCTCTTTTCTCAAAAGCAGAGTGTGTTTCTTGTAAGGCCAGCTAGGGTTTTTTTCCCAGTCCTATATGGAGTTGAATCACATGCAGTTTCTGGTCCTACGAGCAAGAGTTGTTTTCTGGTAAGAAGAGTCACTATTGCGCTCCCATTGCCATACACAGGGCAAATAGCACTGGCGTCTGTTGCCAGCATGTACAGTGTATTGGACTGAAGAGGTTCCACTCTTCTTGTCAGTTTCCTAAGCAGAATTGAACTAGATATGTCCCATGTGTGTAGGAAGCACAGTTCTTTTGTTCTGAGCAAGCTCACTGTTCTGTCCCTATAGGAAACACAGTAGAGTAGAAGAGTGCTCTTTTCTCAAAAACAGAGTGTGTTTCTTGTAAGGCTAGCTAACGTTTGTTTCCCAGTCCTAAATGGAGTTGAGTCACATGCAGTTTTTGGTCCTACAAGCAAGAGTAGTTTTCTCGTAAGAAGAGTCACTATTGGGCTCCCATTGCCATACACTGTACAAATAGCACTGGCGTCTGTTCCCAGCATGTACAGTGTATTGGACTGAAAAGGATCTATTGTTCTTGTCAGTTTCCTAAGCAGAATTGAACTAGATATGGCCGTGTATGTAGGAAGCACAGTTCTTTTGTTCTGAGCAAGCTCTCCGTTCTGGCCCTATAGGAAACACAGTAGAGTAGAAGAGTGCTCTTTTCTCAAAAGCAGAGTGTGTTTCTTGTAAGGCAAGCTAGCATTTGTTTCCCAGTCCTAAATGAGTTGAATCACATGCAGTTTTTGGTCCTACCAGCAAGAGTTGTTTTCTGGTAAGGAAAGTCACTATTGCGCTCCCTTTGCCATACACAGTGCAAATAGCACTCGCGTCTGTTTCCAGCAAGTACAGTGTATTAGTCTGAAGAGGAGCTACTGTTCTTGTCAGTTTCCTAAGCAGAGTTGAACTAGATACAGCCCGTGTGTGTAGGAAGCACAGTTCTTTTGTTCTGAGCAAGCTCACTGTTCGGACCCCACAGGAAACACAGTAGAGTAGAAGAGTTCTCTTTTCTCAAAAGCAGAGTGTGTTTCTTGTAAGGTGAGCTAGCGTTTGTTTCCCAGTCCTAAATGGAGTTGAATCACATGCAGTTTCTGGTCCTACGAGCAAGAGTTGTTTTCTGGTAAGGAATGTCACTATTGCGCTCCCATAGCCATACATAGTGCAAATAGCACTCGCGTCTGTTCCCAGCATGTACAGTGTATTGGACTGAAAAGGATCTATTGTTCTTGTCAGTTTCCTAAGCAGAATTGAACTAGATATGGCCTTGTATGTAGCAAGCACAGTTCTTTTGTTCTGAGCAAGCTCTCTGTTCTGGCCCTATAGGAAACACAGTAGAGTAGAAGAGTGCTCTATTCTCAAAAGCAGAGTGTGATTCTTGTAAGGCGAGCTAGTGTTTGTTTCCCAGTCCTAAGTGGAGTTGAATCACATGCAGTTTTTGGTCCTACCAGCAAGAGGTTTTTTCTGGTAAGGAAAGTCACTATTGCGCTCCCTTTGCCATACACAGTGCAACTAGCACACCTGTCTGTTTCCAGCAAGTACAGTGTATTGGACTGAAGAGGAGCTACTGTTCTTGTCAGTTTCCTAAGCAGAGTTGAACTAGATATGGCCCGTGTGTGTAGGAAGCACAGTTCTTTTGTTCTGAGCAAGCTCACTATACGGACACCATAGGAAACACTGTAGAGTAGAAGAGTGGTCTTTTCTCAAAAGCAGAGTGTGTTTCTTGTAAGGCGAGCTTGCGTTTCTTTCCCAGTCCTAAATGGAGTTGAGTCACATGCAGTTTCTCGTCCTACGAGCAAGAGTTGTTTTCTGGTAAGAGGAGTCACTATTGCGCTCCCATTGCCATACACAGGGCAAGTAGCACTGGTGTCTGTTCCCAGCATGTGCAGTGTATTTGACTGAAGAGGGTATACTGTTCTTGTCAGCTTCCTAAGCTGAATTTAACTAGATATGGCCGTGTGTGTAGGAAGCACACTTCTTTGTGTTGTGCAAGCTTACTGTTCTGGCCCTATAGGAAACACAGTAGAGTAGAAGAGTGCTCTTTTCTCAAAAGCAGAGTGTATTTCTTGTAAGGCGAGCTAGCATTTACTTTCCAGTTCTAAATGGAGTTGAATCACACGCAGTTTTTGGTCCTATGAGCAAGAGTTTATTTCTGGTAAGGAAAGTCACTATTGTGCTCCCATTGCCATACACAGTGCAAATAGCACTCGCGTCTGTTCCCAGCAAGTACAGTGTATTGGACTGAAGAGGAGCTACTGTTCTTGTCAGTTTCCTAAGCATTGTTGAACTAGATATGACACGTGTGTGTAGGAAGCACAGTAATTTTTTTCTGAGCAAGCTCACTGTTCAGACCACATAGGAAACACAGTAGATTAGGAGAGTGCTCTTTTCCAAAAGCAGAGATTGTTTCTTGTAAGGCGAGCTAGCGTTTGTTTCCCAGTCCTAAATGGAGTTGAATCACATGCAGTTTCTGGTCCTACGAGCAAGATTTGTTTTCTGGTAATGAGAGTCACTATTGCGCTCCCATTGTCATACACAGGGCAAATAGCACTCGCGTCTGTTCCCAGCATGTACAGTGTATTGGACTGAAAAGGATCTATTGTTCTTGTCAGTTTCCTAAGCAAAATTGAACTAGATATGTCCCTGTATGTAGGAAGCACAGTTATTTTGTTCTGAGCAAGCTCTCTGTTCTGGCCCTATAGGAAACACAGTAGAGTAGAAGAGTGCTCTTTTCTCAAAGGCAGAGTGTGTTTCTTGTAAGGCCAGCTAGTGTTCTTTTCCCAGTCCTATATGTAGTTGAATCACATGCAGTTTCTGGTCCTACGAGCAAGAGTTGTTTTCTGGTAAGAAGTGTCACTATTGCGCTCCCATTGTAATACACAGGGCAAATAGCACTCGCGTCTGTTCCCAGCATTTACAGTGTATTGGACTGAAAATGATCTTTTGTTCTTGTCAGTTTCCTAAGCAGAATTGAACTAGATATGGCCCTGTATGTCGGAAGCAGAGTTCTTTTGTTCTGAGCAAGCTCTCTGTTCTGGCCCTATAGGAAACACAGTAGAGTAGAAGAGTGCTCTTTTCTCAAAAGCAGAGTGTGTGTCTTGTAAGGCGAGCTAGCGTTTGTTTCCCAGTCCTAAATGGAGTTGAATCACATGCAGTTTTTGGTCCTACCAGCAAGAGTTGTTTTCTAGTAAGGAAAGTCACTATTGTGCTCCCTTTGCCATACACAGTGCAAATAGCACACGCGTCTGTTTCCAGCAAGTACAGTGTATTGGACTGAAGAGGAGCTACTGTTCTTGTCAGTTTCCTAAGCAGAGTTGTACTAGATATTGCACGTGTGTGTAGGAAGCACAGTTCTATTTTTCTGAGCAAGCTCACTGTTCGGACCCCATAGGAAACACAGTAGAGTAGGAGAGTGCTCTTTTCTCAGAAGAAGAGTGTGTTTCTTGTAAGGTGAGCTAGCGTTTGTTTCCCAGACCTAAATGGAGTTGAATCACATGCAGTTTCTGATCCTAGGACCAAGAGTTGTTTTCTGGTAAGAAGAGTCACTATTGCACTCACATTGTCATACACAGGGCAAATAGCACTGGCATTGGTTCCCAGCAAGTACAGTGTATTGGACTGAAGAGGAGCTACTGTTCTTGTCAGGTTCCTAAGCAGAATTGAACTAGATATGGCCATGTGTGTAGAAAGCACAGTTCTTTTGTTCTGAGCAAGCTCACTGTTTGTACCCCATAGGAAACACAGTAGAGTAGAAGAGTGGTCTTTTCTCAAAAGCAGAGTGTGTTTCTTGTAAAGCGAGCTTGCGTTTCTTTCCCAGTCCTAAATGGAGTTGAGTCACATGCAGTTTCTGGTCGTAGGAGCAAGAGTTGTTTTCTGGTAAGAAGAGTCACTATTGCGCTCCCATTGTCATACACAGGGCAAATAGCACTGGTGTCTGTTCCCAGCATGTACAGTGTATTGGACTGAAGAGGTTCCACTGTTCTTGTCAGTTTCCTAAGAAGAATTGAACTAGATATGGCCCGTGTGTGTAGGAAGCACAGTTCTTTTGTTCTGAGCAAGCTCACTGTCCTGGCCCTATAGGAAACACAGTAGAGTGGAAGAGTGCTCTTTTCTCAAAAGCAGAGTGTGTTTCTTGTAAGGCTAGCTAGGGTTTGTTTCCCAGTCCTAAATGGAGTTGAGTCACATGCAGTTTTTGGTCCTACGAGCAAGAGTAGTTTTCTCGTAAGAAGAGGCACTATTGGGCTCCCATTGCCATACACAGTACAAATAGCACTGGCGTCTGTTCCCAGCATGTACAGTGTTTTGGTCTGAAAAGGATCTATTGTTCTTGTCAGTTTCCTAAGCAGAATTGAACTAGATATGGCACTGTATGTAGGAAGCAGAGTTCTTTTTTTCTGAGCAAGCTCTCTGTTCGGACCCAATAGGAAATACAGAAGAGTAGAACAGTGCTCTTTTCTCAAAAGCAGAGTGTGTTTCTTGTAAGGCGAGCTTGTGTTTCTTTCCCAGTCCTAAATGGAGTTGAGTCACATGCAGTTTGTATTCCTACGAACAAGAGTTGTTTTCTGGTAAGAAGAGTCACTATTGCGCTCCCATTGCCATACACAGGGCAAATAGCACTGGTGTCTGTTCCCAGCATGTGCAGTGTATTTGACTGAAGAGGGTATACTGTTCTTGTCAGTTTCCTAAGCTGAATTGAACTAGATATGGCCGTGTGTGTAGGAAGCACATTTCTTTTGTTTTGTGCAAGTTAACTGTTCTGGCCCTATAGGAAACACAGTAGAGTAGAAGTGTGCTCTTTTCTCAAAAGCAGAGTGTGTTTCTTGTAAGGTGAGCTAGCGTTTATTTCCCAGTTCTAAATGGAGTTGAATCACATGCAGTTTTTGGTCCTATGAGCAAGAGTTGTTTTCTGGTAAGGAATGTCACTATTGCGCTCCCATTGCCATACACAGTGCAAATAGCACTCGTGTCTGTTCCCAGGATGTACAGTGTATTGGACTGAAAAGGATCTATTGTTCTTGTCAGTTTCCTAAGCAGAATTGAACTGGATATGTCCCTGTATGTAGGAAGCACAGTTCTTTTGTTCTGAGCAAGCTCTCTGTTCTGGCCCTATAGGAAACACAGTAGAGTAGAAGAGTGCTCTTTTCTCAAAAGCAGAGTGTGTTTCTTGTAAGACGAGCTAGCATTTGTTTCCCAGTCCTAAATGGAGTTGAATCACATGCAGTTTCTGGTCCTAAGAGCAAGATTTGTTTTCTGGTAAGAAGAGTCACTATTGCGCTCCCATTGTCATACACAGGGCAAATAGCACTGGCATTGATTCCCAGCAAGTACAGTGTACTGGACTGAAGAGGATCTACTGTTCTTGTCAGGTTCCTAAGCAGAATTGAAATAGATATGGCCATGGGTGTAGAAAGCACAGTTCTTTTGTTCTGAGCAAGCTCACTGTTTGGACCCAATAGGAAACACAGCAGAGTAGAAGAGTGCTCTTTTCTCAAAAGCAGAGTGTGTTTATTGAAAGGTGAGCTCGTGTTTGTTTCCCAGTAAGAAATGGAAGTGAATCCCGTGCAGTTTCTGGTCCTATGAGCAAGAGTTTTTTTCTTGTAAGAAGTGTCATTATTGTGCTCTCATTGCCAAAGTCAGTGCAAATAGCACTCGCGTCTGTTCCCTGCATGTACAGAGTATTGGACAGAAGAGGAGCTACTGTTCTTGTCAGTTTCCTAAGCAGAGTTGAACTAGATATGGCCCCTGTGTGTAGGAAGCACAGTTCTTTTGTTCTGAGCAAGTTCACTGTTCTGGCCCTATAGGAAACACAGTAGAGTAGAAGAGTGCTCTTTTCTCAAAAGCAGAGTGTGTTTCTTCTAAGGCGAGCTTTCACAGTCCTAAATGGAGTTGAGTCACATGCAGTTTCTGGTTCTACGAGCAAGAGTTGTTTTCTGGTAAGAAGAGTCACTATTGCGCTCCCATTGTCATACACAGGGCAAATAGCACTGGTGTCTGTTCCCAGCATGTGCAGTGTATTTGACTGAAGAGGGTATACTGTTCTTGTCAGTTTCCTAAGCTGAATTGAACTAGATATGGCAGTGTGTTTAGGAAGCACACTTCTTTTGTTCTGTGCAAACTTACTGTTCTGGCCCTATAGGAAACACAGTAGAGTAGAAGAGTGCTCTTTTCTCAAAAGCAGAGTGTGTTTCTTCTAAGGCGAGCTAGCGTTTCTTTCACAGTCCTAAATGGAGTTGAGTCACATGCAGTTTCTGGTTCTACGAGCAAGAGTTGTTTTCTGGTAAGAAGAGTCACTATTGCGCTCCCATTGTCATACACAGGGCAAATAGCACTGGTGTCTGTTCCCAGCATGTGCAGTGTATTTGACTGAAGAGGGTATACTGTTCTTGTCAGTTTCCTAAGCTGAATTGAACTAGATATGGCAGTGTGTTTAGGAAGCACACTTCTTTTGTTCTGTGCAAACTTACTGTTCTGGCCCTATAGGAAACACAGTAGAGTAGAAGAGTGCTCTTTTCTCAAAAGCAGAGTGTGTTTCTTGTAAGGCGAGCTAACATTTATTTCCCAGTTCTAAATGGAGTTGTATCACATGCAGTTTTTGTTCCTATGAGCAAGAGTTGTTTTCTGGTAAGGAATGTCACTATTGTGCTCTCATTGCCATACACAGTGCAAATAGCACTCGCATATGTTCCAAGCAAGTACAGTGTATTGGACTGAAGAGGAGCTACTGTTCTTGTCAGTTTTCTAAGCAGAGTTGAACTAGATATGGCCCGTGTGTGTAGGAAGCACAGTTCTTTTGTTCTGAGCAAGCTCACTGTTCGGACCCCATAGGAAACACAGTAGAGTAGAAGAGTGCTCTTTTCTCAAAAGCAGAGTGTGTTTCTTGTAAGGCCAGCTAGGGTTTTTTTCCCAGTCCTATATGGAGTTGAATCACATGCAGTTTTTGGTCCTACCAGCAAGAGTTGTTTTCTGGTAAGGAAAGTCACTATTGTGCTCCCTTTGCCATACACAGTGCAAATAGCACTCGCGTCTTTTTCCAGCAAGTACAGTGTATTAGTCTGAAGAGGCGCTACTGTTCTTGTCAGTTTCCTAAGCAGAGTTGAACTAGATATGGCCCCTGTGTGTAGGAAGCACAGTTCTTTTGTTCTGAGCAAGCTCACTGTTCAGACCCCATAGGAAACACAGTAGAGTAGAAGAGTGCTCTTTTCTCAAAAGCAGAGTGTGTTTCTTGTAAGGTGAGCTAGCGTTTGTTTCCCAGTCCTAAATGGAGTTGAATCACATGCAGTTTTTGGTCCTACCAGCAAGAGTTGTTTTCTGGTAAGGATAGTCACTATTGCACTCCCTTTGCCATATACAGTGCAAATAGGACTCGCGTCTGTTTCCAGCAAGTACAGTGTATGGACTGAAGAGGAGCTACTGTTCTTGTCAGTTTCCTAAGCAGAGTTGAACTAGATATGGCCATGTGTGTAGAAAGCACAGTTCTTTTGTTCTGAGCAAGCTCACTGTTTGTACCCCATAGAAAACACAGTAGAGTAGAAGAGTGCTCTTTTCTCAAAAGCAGAGTGTGTTTATTGAAATGCGAGCTAGTGTTTGTTTCCCAGTCAGAAATGGAATTGAATCCCGTGCAGTTTCTGGTCCAACGAGCAAGAGTTTTTTTCTTGTAAGAAGAGTCACTATTGCGCTCCCATTGCCATACTCAGTGCAAATAGCACTCGCGTCTGTTCCCTGTATGTACAGAGTATTGGACTGAAGAGGAGCTACTTTTCTTGTCAGTTTCCGAAATGGAGTTGAACTAGATACGGCCCCTGTGTGTAGGAAGCACAGTTCTTTTGTTCTGAGCAAGTTCACTGTTCTGGCCCTATAGGAAGCACAGTAGAGTAGAACAGTGCTCTTTTCTTAAAAGCAGAGTGTGTTTCTTGTAAGGCGAGCTAGCATTTCTTTCCCAGGCCTAAATGGAGTTGAGTCACATGCAGTTTCTGGTCCTACGAGCAAGAGTTGTTTTCTGGTAAGAAGAGTCACTATTGTGCTCCCACTGTCATACACAGGGCAAATAGCACTGGTGTCTGTTCCCAGCATGTGCAGTGTATTTGACTGAATAGGGTATACTGTTCTTGTCAGTTTCCTAAGCTAAATTGAACTAGATATGGCCGTGTGTGTAGGAAGCACACTTCTTTTGTTCTGTGCAAGCTTACTGTTCGGACCCCATAGGAAACACAGTAGAGTAGGAGAGTGCTCTTTTCTCAGAAGCAGAGTGTGTTTCTTGTAAGACGAGCTAGCATTTATTTCCCAGTCCTAAATGGAGTTGAATCACATGCAGTTTCTAATCCTTCGAGCAAGAGTTGTTTTATGGTAAGAATGGTCACTATTGCGATGCCATTGCCATACCCAGGACAAATAGCACTGGCGTCTGTTCCCAGCAAGTACGGTGTATTGGACTGAAGAGGATCTACTGTTCTTGTCAGGTTCCTAAGCAGAATTGAACTAGATATGGCCGTGTGTGTAGGAAGCACAGTTCTTTTGTTCAGAGCAAGCTCAGTGTTCGGACCGTATAGGAAACACAGTAGATTAGAGAAGTGGTCTGTTCTAGAACGCAGAGTGTGTTTGTTGTACGGCAAGCTAGCGTTTGTTTCCCAGTCCTAAATGGAGTTGAATCACATGCAGTTTCTGGTCCTACGAGCAAGAGTTTATTTCTGATAACGAAAGTCACTATTGTGCTCCCATTGCCATACACAGGGTAAATAGCACTGGCGTCTGTTCCCAGCATGTACAGTGTATTGGACTGAAGAGGTTCCACTGTTCTTGTCAGTTTCCTAAGAAGAATTGAACTAGATATGGCCCGTGTGTGTAGGAAGCACAGTTCTTTTGTTCTGAGCAAGCTCACTTTCCTGGTCCTATAGGAAACACAGTAGAGTAGAAGAGTGCTCTTTTCTCAAAAGCAGAGTGTGTTTCTTGTAAGGCTAGCTAGCGTTTGTTTCCCAGTCCTAAATGGAGTTGAGTCATATGCAGTTTTTGGTCCTACGAGCTAGAGTAGTTTTCTCGTAAGAAGAGGAACTATTGGGCTCCAATTGCCATACACAGTACAAATAGCACTGGCGTCTGTTCCCAGCATGTACAGTGTATTGGTCTGAAAAGGATCTATTGTTCTTGTCAGTTTCCTAAGCAGAATTGAACTAGATATGCCCGTGTATGTAGGAAGCTCAGTTCTTTTGTTCTGAGCAAGCTCTCTGTTCAGGCCCAATAGGAAACACAGTAGAGTAGAAGAGTGCTCTTTTCTCAAAAGCAGAGTGTGTTTCTTGTAAGGCGAGCTAGCGTTTGTTTCCCAGTCCTAAATGGAGTTGAATCACATGCAGTTTTTGGTCCTACCAGCAAGAGTTGTTTTCTGGTAAGGAAAGTCACTATTGCGCTCCCTTTGCCATACATAGTGCAAATAGCACTCGCGTCTTTTTCCAGCAAGTACAGTGTATTAGTCTGAAGAGGAGCTACTGTTCTTGTCAGTTTCCTAAGCAGAGTTGAACTAGATATGGCCCCTGTGTGTAGGAAGCACAGTTCTTTTGTTATGAGCAAGCTCACTGTTCGGACCCCATAGGAAACACAGTAGAGTAGAAGAGGGCTCTTTTCTCAAAGCAGAGTGTGTTTCTTGTAAGGTGAGCTAGCGTTTGTTTCCCAGTCCTAAATGGAGTTGAATCACATGCTGTTTCTGGTCCTACGAGGAAGAGTTGTTTTCTGGTAAGGAAAGTCACTATTGCGCTCCCATTGCCATACATAGTGCAAAGAGCACTCGCGTCTGTTCTCAGCATGTGCAGTGTATTGGACTGAAAAGAACCTATTGTTCTTGTCAGTTTCCTAAGCAGAATTGAACTAGATATGGCCGTGTATGTAGGAAGCACAGTTCTTTTGTTCTGAGCAAGCTCTCTGTTCTGGCCCTCTAGGAAACACAGTAGAGTAGAAGAGAGCTCTTTTCTCAAAAGCAGAGTGTGTTTCTTGTAAGGCGAGCTAGCGTTTGTTTCCCAATCCTAAATGGAGTTGAATCACATGCAGTTTTAGGTCCTACCAGCAAGAGTTGTTTTCTGGTAAGGAAAGTCACTATTGCGCTCCCTTTGCCATATACAGTGCAAATAGCACTCGTGTCTGTTTCCAGCAAGTACAGTGTATTGGACTGAAGAGGAGCTACTGTTCTTGTCAGTTTCCTAAGCAGAGTTGAACTAGATATGGCCCGTGTGTATAGGAAGAACAGTTCTTTTGTTCTGAGCAAGCTCACTGTTCGGACCCCATAGGAAACACAGTAGAGTAGAAGAGTGCTCTTTTCTCAAAAGCAGAGTTTGTTTCTTGAAATGCGAGCTAGGGTTTGTTTCCCAGTCCTAAATGGAGTGGAATCACATGCAGTTTCTAATCCTACGAGCAAGAGTTGTTTTATGGTAAGAATAGTCACTATTGCGCTGCCATTGCCATACACAGGACAAATAGCACTGGCGTCTGTTCCCAGCAAGTACGGTGTATTGGACTGAAGAGGATCTGCTGTTCTTGTCAGGTTCCTAAGCAGAATTGAACTAGATATGGCCGTGTGTGTAGGAAGCACAGTTCTTTTGTTCAGAGCAAGCTCACTGTTCAGACCCAATAGGAAACACAGTAGAGTAGAAGAGTGCTCTGTTCTCAAAAGCAGAGTGTGTTTCTTGTACGGCAAGCTAGCGTTTGTTTCCTAGTCCTAAATGGAGTTGAATCACATGCAGTTTTAGGTCCTACCAGCAAGAGTTGTTTTCTGGTAAGGAAAGTCACTATTGTGCTCCCTTTGCCATACACAGTGCAAATAGCACTCGCGTCTGTTCCCTACATGTACAGAGTATTGGAATGAAGAGGAGCTACTGTTCTTGTCAGTTTCCTAAGCAGAGTTGAACTAGATATGGCCCGTGTGTGTATGAAGCACAGTTCTTTTGTTCTGAGCAAGCTCACTGTTCGGACCCAATAGGAAATACAGAAGAGTAGAACAGTGCTCTTTTCTCAAAAGCAGAGTGTGTTTCTTGTAAGGCGAGCTTGTGTTTCTTTCCCAGTCCTAAATGGAGTTGAGTCACATGCAGTTTCTATTCCTACATACAAGAGTTGTTTTCTGGTAAGAAGAGTCACTATTGCGCTCCCATTGCCATACACAGGGCAAATAGCACTGGTGTCTGTTCCCAGCATGTGCAGTGTATTTGACTGAAGAGGGTATACTGTTCTTGTCAGTTTCCTAAGCTGAATTGAACTAGATATGGCCGTGTGTGTAGGAAGCACACTTCTTTTGTTTTGTGCAAGTTAACTGTTCTGGCCCTATAGGAAACACAGTAGAGTAGAAAAGTGCTCTTTTCTCAAAAGCAGAGTGTGTTTCTTGTAAGGTGAGCTAGCGTTTATTTCCCAGTTCTAAATGGAGTTGAATCACATGCAGTTTTTGGTCCTATGAGCAAGAGTTGTTTTCTGGTAAGGAATGTCACTATTGCGCTCCCATTGCCATACACAGTGCAAATAGCACTCGTGTCTGTTCCCAGCATGTACAGTGTATTGGACTGAAAAGGATCTATGGTTCTTGTCAGTTTCCTAAGCAGAATTGAACTAGATATGTCCCTGTATGTAGGAAGCACAGTTCTTTTGTTCTGAGCAAGCTCTCTGTTCTGGCCCTATAGGAAACACAGTAGAGTAGAAGAGTGCTCTTTTCTCAAAAGCAGAGTGTGTTTCTTGTAAGGCCAGCTAGTGTGTTTTTCCCAGTCCTATATGGAGTTGAATCACATGCAGTTTCTGGTCCTACGAGCAAGAGTTGTTTTCTGGTAAGAAGAGTCACTATTGAGCTCCCATTGTAATACACAGGGCAAATAGCACTCGCGTCTGTTCCCAGCATTTACAGTGTATTGGACTGAAAAGGATCTATTGTTCTTGTCAGTTTCCTAAGGAGAATTGAACTATATATGGCCCTGCATGTAGGAAGCAGAGTTCTTTTGTTCTGAGCAAGCTCTCTGTTCTGGACCTATAGGAATCACAGTAGAGTAGAAGAGTGCTCTTTTCTCAAAAGCAGAGTGTGTTTCTTGTAAGGCGAGCTAGCGTTTGTTTCCCAGTCCTAAATTGAGTTGAATCACATGCAGTTTTTGGTCCTACCAGCAAGAGTTGTTTTCTAGTAAGGAAAGTCACTATTTCACTCCCTTTGCCATACACAGTGCAAATAGCACTCGCGTCTGTTTCCATCAAGTACAGTGTATTGGACTGAAGAGGAGCTACTGTTTTTGTCAGTTTCCTAAGCAGAGTTGAACTAGATATGGCACGTGCGTGTAGAAGTACAGTTCTTTTTTTCTGAGCAAGCTCACTGTTCGGACACCATAGGAAACACAGTAGAGTAGAAGAGTGCTCTTTTCTCAAAAGCAGAGTGTGTTTCTTGTAAGACGAGCTAGCATTTGCTTCCCAGTCCTAAATGGAGTTGAATCACATGCAGTTTCTGGTCCTAAGAGCAAGATTTGTTTTCTGGTAAGAAGAGTCACTATTGCGCTCCCATTGTCATACACAGGGCAAATAGCACTGGCATTGGTTCCCAGCAAGTACAGTGTATTGGACTGAAGAGGATCTACTGTTCTTGTCAGGTTCCTAAGCAGAATTGAAATAGATATGGCCATGGGTGTAGAAAGCACAGTTCTTTTGTTCTGAGCAAGCTCACTGTTTGGACCCAATAGGAAACACAGCAGAGTAGAAGAGTGCTCTTTTCTCAAAAGCAGAGTGTGTTTATTGAAAGGTGAGCTCGTGTTTGTTTCCCAGTCAGAAATGGAATTGAATCCCGTGCAGTTTCTGGTCCTATGAGCAAGAGTTTTTTTCTTGTAAGAAGTGTCATTATTGTGCTCTCATTGCCAAAATCAGTGCAAATAGCACTCACGTCTGTTCCCTGCATGTACAGAGTATTGGACAGAAGAGGAGCTACTGTTCTTGTCAGTTTCCTAAGCAGAGTTGAACTAGATATGGCCCCTGTGTGTAGGAAGCACAGTTCTTTTGTTCTGAGCAAGTTCACTGTTCTGGCGCTATAGGAAACACAGTAGAGTAGAAGAGTGCTCTTTTCTCAAAAGCAGAGTGTGTTTCTTCTAAGGCGAGCTAGCGTTTCTTTCACAGTCCTAAATGGAGTTGAGTCACATGCAGTTTCTGGTTCTACGAGCAAGAGTTGTTTTCTGGTAATAAGAGTCACTATTGCGCTCCCATTGTCATACACAGGGCAAATAGCACTGGTGTCTGTTCCCAGCATGTGCAGTGTATTTGACTGAAGAGGGTATACTGTTCTTGTCAGTTTCCTAAGCTGAATTGAACTAGATATGGCAGTGTGTTTAGGAAGCACACTTCTTTTGTTCTGTGCAAACTTACTGTTCTGGCCCTATAGGAAACACAGTAGAGTAGAAGAGTGCTCTTTTCTCAAAAGCAGAGTGTGTTTCTTGTAAGGCAAGCTAACATTTATTTCCCAGTTCTAAATGGAGTTGTATCACATGCAGTTTTTGTTCCTATGAGCAAGAGTTGTTTTCTGGTAAGGAATGTCACTATTGTGCTCTCATTGCCATACACAGTGCAAATAGAACTCGCATATGTTCCAAGCAAGTACAGTGTATTGGACTGAAGAGGAGCTACTGTTCTTGTCAGTTTTCTAAGCAGAGTTGAACTAGATATGGCCCGTGTGTGTAGGAAGCACAGTTCTTTTGTTCTGAGCAAGCTCAGTGTTCGGACACCATACGAAACACAGTAGAGTAGAAGAGTGCTGTTTTCTCAAAAGCAGAGTGTGTTTCTTGTAAGGCGAGCTAGCGTTTGTTTCCCAGTCCTAAATGGAGTTGAATCACATGCAGTTTCTGGTCCTACTAGCAAGAGTTGTTTTCTGGTAAGGAAAGTCACTATTGCGCTCCCATTGTCATACACAGGGGAAATAGCACTGGCATTGGTTCCCAGCAAGTACAGTGTATTGGACTGAAGAGGATCTACTGTTCTTGTCAGGTTCCTAAGAAGAATGGAACTAGATATGGCCATGGGTGTAGAAAGCACAGTTCTTTTGTTCTGAGCAAGCTCACTGTTTGGACCCCAACGGAAACACAGCAGAGTAGAAGAGTGCTCTTTTCTCAAAAGCAGAGTGTGTTTATTGAAAGGCGAGCTAGTGTTTGTTTCCCAGTCAGAAATGGAATTGAATCCCGTGCAGTTTCTGGTCCTATGAGCAAGAGTTATTTTCTTGTAAGAAGTGTCACTATTGTGCTCTCATTGCCAAACTCAGTGCAAATAGCACTCGCGTCTGTTCCCTGCATGTAGAGAGTATTGGACTGAAGAGGAGCTACTGTTCTTGTCAGTTTCCTAAGGAGAGTTGAACTAGATATGGCCCCTGTGTGTAGGAAGCACAGTTCTTTTGTTCTGAGCAAGTTCACTGTTCTGGCCCTATAGGAAACACAGTAGAGTAGAAGAGTGCTCTTTTCCCAAAAGCAGAGTGTGTTTCTTGTAAGGCGAGCTAGCGTTTCTTTCACAGTCCTAAATGGAGTTGAGTCACATGCAGTTTCAGGTTCTATGAGCAAGAGTTGTTTTCTGGTAAGAAGAGTCACTATTGCGCTCCCATTGTCATACACAGGGCAAATAGCACTGGTGTCTGTTCCCAGCATGTGCAGTGTATTTGACTGAAGAGGGTATACTGTTCTTGTCAGTTTCCTAAGCTGAATTGAACGAGATTGGCCATGTGTTTAGGAAGCACACTTCTTTTGTTCTGTGCAAGCTTACTGTTCTGGCCCTATAGGAAACACAGTAGAGTAGAAGAGTGCTCTTTTCTCAAAAGCAGAGTGTGTTTCTTGTAAGGCGAGCTAACATTTATTTCCCAGTTCTAAATGGAGTTGTATCACATGCAGTTTTTGTTCCTATGAGCAAGAGTTGTTTTCTGGTAAGGAATGTCACTATTGTGCTCTCATTGCCATAAACAGTGCAAATAGCACTCGCGTATGTTCCAAGCAAGTACAGTGTATTGGACTGAAGAGGAGCTACTGTTCTTGTCATTTTCCTAAGAGGAGTTGAACTAGATATGTCCCGTGTGAGTAGGAAGCACAGTTCTTTTGTTCTGAGCAAGCTCACTGTTCGGACACCATAGGAAACACAGTAGAGTAGATGAGTGCTCTTTTC
Organism: Peromyscus eremicus; assembly: GCF_949786415.1. NCBI lineage: Eukaryota > Metazoa > Chordata > Mammalia > Rodentia > Cricetidae > Peromyscus > Peromyscus eremicus. Next base: position 175,850 of record NW_026734869.1, on the reverse strand, counting down.
TCAAAATTAGATTGTGTTTCTTGAAAGGTGAGCTAGTGTTTGTTTCCCTGTCCTAAATGGAGTTGAGTCACATGCAGTTTGTGGTCCTATGAGCAAGAGTTGTTTTCTGGTAAGAAGAGTCACTATTGTGCTCCCATTGCCATACACAGGGCAAATAGCACACGCGTCTGTTCCCAGCAAATACAGTGTATTGGACTGAAGAGGAGCTACTGTTCCTGTCAGTTTCCTAAGCAGAGTTGTATTAGATATGGCCCATGTGTATAGGAAGCACAGTTCTTTTGTTCTGAGCAAGCTCATTGTTCGGACCCCATAGGAAACACAGTAGAGTAGAAGAGTGCTCTTTTCTCAAAAGCAGAGTGTGTTTCTTGTAAGGCAAGCTAGCGTTTGTTTCAAAGTCCTAAATGAGTTGATTCCCTTGCAGTTTCTTGTCCAACGAGCAAGAGCTGTTTTCTCGTAAGAAGAGTCACTATTGCGCTCCCATTGTCGTACACAGGGCAAATAGCACTGGCGTCTGTTCCCAGCATGTACAGTGTATTGGACTGAAGAGGATCTACTGTTCTTGTCAGTTTCCTAAGCAGAATTGCACTAGATATGGCCGTGTGTGTAGGAAGCACAATTCTCTTGTTCTGATCAAGCTCACTGTTCTGGCCCTAATGGAAACACAGTAGAGTAAAAGAGTGCTCTTTTCTCAAAAGCAGAGTGTGTTTTTTGTAAGGCGAGCCAGTGTTTGTTTCCTACTCCTAAATGGAGTTGAATCACATGCAGTTTCTGGTCCTACCAGCAAGAGTTGTTTTCTGGTAAGAAGAGTCACTATTGCGCTCCCATTGTCATACACAGGGCAAATAGCACTGGCATCGGTTTCCAGCATGTACAATGTATTGAATGAAGAGGATCTACTGTTCTTGTCAGGTTCCCAAGCAGAATTGAATTAGATATGGCCGTGTGTGTAGGAAGCACAGTTCTTTTGTTCTGAGCTAGCTCACTGTTCGGACCCCATAGGAAACACAGTAGAGTAGAAGTGTGCTCTTTTCACAAAAGCAGAGTGTTTTTCTTGGAAGGCGAGCTAGCGTTTGTTTCCCAGTCCTAAATGGAGTTGAGTCACATGCAGTTTGTGGTCCTATGAGCAAGAGATGTTTTCCTGTAAGAAGAGTCACTATTGTGCTCCTATTGCCATACAGTACAAATAGCACATGCGTCTGTTCCCAGCAAATACACTGTATTGGACTGAAGAGGAGCTACTGTTCCTGTCAGTTTCCTAAGCAGAGTTGAATTAGATATGGCCCATGTGTGTAGGAAGCACAGTTCTTTTGTTCTGAGCAAGCTCACTGTTCGGACCCCATAGGAAACACAGTAGAGTAGGAGTGTGCTCTTTTCACAAAAGCATATTGTGTTTCTTGTAAGGCGAGCTAGCGTTTGTTTCCCAGTCCTAAATGGAGTTGAGTGACATGCAGTTTGTGGTCCTACCAGCAAGAGTTGTTTTCTGGTAAGAAGAGTCACTATTGTGCTCCCATTGACGTACACAGGGCAAATAGCACTGGCGTCTGTTCCCAGCATGTACAGTGTATTGGACTGAAGAGGATCTACTGTTCTTGTCAGTTTCCTAAGCAGAATTGAACTGGATATGGCCCGTGTGTGTACGAAGCACAGCTCTCTTATTCTGAACAAGCTCACTGTTCTGGCCCTATAGGAAACACAGTAGAGTAGAAGAGTACTCTTTTCTCAAAAGCAGAGTGTGTTTCTTGTAAGGCGAGTAAGCCTTTTTTTCCCAGTCCTATATGCAGTTGAATCATATGCAGTTTCTGGTCCTATGAGCAAGAGTTTTTTTCTGGTAAGGAAAGTCACTATTGTGCTCCCATTGCCATACATAGTGCAAATAGCACTCGCTCTGTTCCCAGCAAGTACAGTGTATTGGAATGAAGAGAATCTACTGTTCTTGTCAGGTTCCTAAGCAGAATTGAACTAGATATTGCCGTGTGTAGGAAGCACAGTTCTTTTGTTCTGAGCAAGCTCACTGTTCGGACCCCTTTGGAAACACAATAGAGTAGAAGAGTGCTCTTTTCTCAAAAGCAGAGTGTGTTTCTTGTAAGGCGAGCTAGCGTTTGTTTCCCAGTCCTAAATGGAGTTGAATCACATGCAGTTTTTGGTCCTATGAGCAAAAGTTGTTTTCTGGTAAGGAATGTCACTATTGTGCTCTCATTGCCATACACAGTGCAAATTGCACTCGCGTCTGTTCCCAGCATGTACAGTGTATTGGACTGAAGAAGAGCTACTTTTCTTCTCAGTTTCCTAAGCAGAGTTGAACTAGATATGGCCCGTGTGTGTAGGAAGTACAGTTCTTTTGTTCTGAGCAAGCTCACTGTTCTGGCCCTATAGGAAACACAGTAGAGTAGAAGAGTTCTCTTTTCTCAAAAGCAGAGTGTGTTTCTTGTAAGGCAAGCTAGCGTTTGTTTCCCAGTCCTAAATGGAGTTGAATCACATGCAGTTTCTGGTCGTATGAGCAAGAGTTGTTTTCTGGTAAGAAGAGTCACTATTGTGCTCCCATTGTCATACACAGGGCAAATAGCACTGGTGTCTGTTCCCAGCATATACAGTGTATTTTGACTGAAGAGGACATACTGTTTTTGTCAGTTTCCTAAGCAGAATTCAACTAGATATTGCCCGTGTGTGTAGGAAGCACAGTTCTTTTGTTCTGAGCAAGCTTTCTGTTCTGGCCCTACAGGAAACACAGTAGAGTAGAAGAGTGCTCTTTTCTCAAAAGCAGAATGTGTTTATTGTAAGGCACGCTAGTGTTTCTTTCCCAGTCCAAAATGGAGTGGAGTTACATGCTGTTTCTGGTTCTATGAGCAAGCGTTGTTTTCTGGTAACAAGAGTCACTATTGCGCTCCCATTACCATACACATTGCAAATTGCACTCGCGTGTGTTCCCAGCCTTTACAGAGTATTGGACTTAAGAGGAGCTACTTTTCTTTTCAGATTCCTAAGCGGAGTTGAAGCAGATATGGCCTATGTGTGTAGGAAGCACAGTTCTTTTGTTCTGAGCAAGCTCATTGTTCTGGCCCTATAGGAAACACAGTAGAGTAGAAGAGTGCTCTTTTCTCAAAGGCAGAGTGTGTTTCTTGTAAGGCGAGCTAGCGTTTGTTTCCCAGTCCTAAATGGAGTTGAATCAAATGCAGTTTCTGGTCCTAAGAGCATAGTTGTTTTCTGGTAAGAAGAGACATTATTGCACTCCCATTGCCATACACAGTACAAATAGCACTCGCATCTGTTCCCAGCAAGTACAGTGTGTTGGACTGAAGAGGATCTACTGTTCTTGTCAGTTTCCTAAGCAGAATTGAACTATATATGGCCCGTGTGTGTAGGAAGCACAGTTCTTTTGTTCTGAGCAAGCTTTCTGTTCTGGCCCTACAGGAAACACAGTAGAGTTGAAGAGTGCTCTTCTCTCAAAAGCAGAATGTGTTCCTTGTAAGGTGAGCTAGCATTTGTTTCCCAGTCCTAAATGGAGTTGAATCACATGCAGTTTTTGGTCCTACGAGCTAGAGTTGTTTTTAGGTAAGGAAAGTCACTATTGCGCTCCCTTTGCCATACACAGTGCAAATAGCACTCGCGTCTGTTTCCAGCAAGTACAGTGTATTGGACTGAAGAGGATCTACTGTTCTTGTCAGTCTCCTAAGTAGAGTTGAACTAGATATGGCCCCTGTGTGTAGGAAGCACAGTTTTTTTGATCTGAGCAAGCTCACTGTTCTGGCCCTATAGGAAACACAGTAGAGTAGAAGAGTGCTCTTTTCTCAAAAGCAGAGTGTGTTTCTTGTAAGGCGAGCTAGTGTTTCTTTCCCAGTCCAAAATGGAGTGGAGTCACATGCTGTTTCTGGTTTTATGAGCAAGAGTTGTTTTGTGGTAACAAGAGTCACTATTGTGCTCCCCTTGTCATACACAGGGCAAATAGCACTGGTGTCTGTTCCCAGCATATGCAGTGTATTTTCACTGAAGACGAGAAACTGTTCTTGTCAGTTTCCTAAGCAGAATTGAACTAGATATGGCCGTGTGTGTAGGAAGCACACTTCCTTTGTTCTGTGTAAGCTCACTGCTCTGGCCCTATAGGAAACACAGTAGAGTAGAAGAGTGCTCTTTTTTTTTCAAAAGCAGAGTGTGTTTCTTGTAAGGCGAGCTAGCATTTCTTTCCCAGTTCTAAATGAAGTTGAATCACATGGAGTTTTTGGTCCTACGAGCAAGACATGTTTTCTGGTAAGGAATGTCACTATTGTGCTCCCATTACCATACACATTGCAAATTGCACTGGCGTGAGTTCCCAGCCTTTACAGAGTATTGGACTTAAGAGGAGCTACTTTTCTTCTCAGTTTCCTAAGCAGAGTTGAACCAGATATGGCCTATGTGTGTAGGAAGCACAGTTCTTTTGTTCTGAGCAAGCTCACTGTTCTGGCCCTATAGGAAACACAGTAGAGTAGAAGAGTGCTCTATTCTCAAAAGCAGAGTGTGTTTCTTGTAAGGCAAGCTAGCGTTTGTTTCCCAGTCCTAAGTGGAGTTGAATCAAATACAGTTTCTGGTCCTAAGAGCAAGCGTTGTATTCTGGTTAGAAGAGTCACTATTGCACTCCCATTGCCATACACAGTACAAATATCACTCGCGTCTGTTCCCAGCAAGTACAGTGTGTTGGACTGAAGAGGATCTACTGTTCTTGTCAGTTTCCTAAGCAGAATTGAACTATATATGGCCCGTGTGTGTAGGAAGCACAGTTCTTTTGTTCTGAGCAAGCTTTCTGTTCTGGCCCTACAGGAAACACTGTAGAGTAGAAGAGTGCTCTTTTCTGAAAAGCAGAATGTGTTTCTTGTAAGGTGAGCTAGCGTTTGTTTCCCAGTCCTAAATGGAGTTGAATCACATGCAGTTTATGGTCCTACGAGCTAGATTTGTTTTCTGGTAAGGAAAGTCACTCTTGCGCTCCCTTTGCCATACACAGTGCAAATAGCACTCGCGTCTGTTTCCAGCAAGTACAGTGTATTGGACTGAAGAGGATCTACTGTTCTTGTCAGTTTCCTAAGCAGAGTTGAACTAGATATGGCCCGTGTGTGTAGGAAGAACAGTTCTTTTGTTCTGAGCAAGCTCACTGTTCGGACCCCATTGGAAACACAGTAGAGTAGAAGAGTGCTCTTTTCTCAAAAGCAGAGTGTGTTTCTTGTAAGGCAAGCAAGCGTTTGTTTCCCAGTCCTAAATGGAGTTGACACATGCAGTTTCTGGTCGTATGAGCAAGAGTTCTTTTCTGGGAAGAAGAGTCACTATTGCACTCCCATTGTCATACACAGGGCAAATAGCACTGGCATCTGTTCCCAGCATGTACAGTGTATTGGACTGAAGAGCAGCTATTGTTCCTGTCAGTCTCCTAAGTAGAGTTGAACTAGATATGGCCCCTGTGTGTAGGAAGCACAGTTCTTTTGATCTGAGCAAGCTCACTGTTCTGGCCCTATAGGAAACACAGTAGAGTAGAAGCGTGCTCTTTTCTCAAAAGCAGAGTGTGTTTCTTGTATGGCGAGCTAGTGTTTCTTTCCCAGTCCAAAATGGAGTGGAGTCCCATGCTGTTTCTGGTTCTATGAGCAAGAGTTGTTTTCTGGTAACAAGAGTCACTATTGCGCTCCCATTGTCATACACAGGGCAAATAGCACTTGTGTCTGTTCCCAGCATATGCAGTGTATTTTCACTGAAGACGAGAAACTGTTCTTGTCAGTTTCCTAAGCAGAATTGAACTAGATATGGCCGTGTGTGTAGGAAGCACACTTCCTTTGTTCTGTGCAAGCTCACTGCTCTGGCGCTATAGGAAACACAGTAGAGTAGAAGAGTGCTCTTTTTTTTTCAAAAGCAGAGTGTGTTTCTTGTAAGGCGAGCTAGCATTTCTTTCCCAGTTCTAAATGAAGTTGAATCACATGGAGTTTTTGGTCCTACGAGCAAGACATGTTTTCTGGTAAGTAATGTCACTATTGTGCTCCCATTACCATACACATTGCAAATTGAACTGGCGTGAGTTCCCAGCCTTTACAGAGTATTGGACTTAAGAGGAGCTACTTTTCTTCTCAGTTTCCTAAGCAGAGTTGAACCAGATATGGCCTATGTGTGTAGGAAGCACAGTTCTTTTGTTCTGAGCAAGCTCACTGTTCTGGCCCTATAGGAAACACAGTAGAGTAGAAGAGTGCTCTTTTCTCAAAAGCCGAGTGTGTTTCTTGTAAGGCAAGCTAGCGTTTGTTTCCCAGTCCTAAATGGAGTTGAATCAAATACAGTTTCTGGTCCTAAGAGCAAGCGTTGTATTCTGGTTAGAAGAGTCACTATTGCACTCCCATTGCCATACACAGTACAAATAGCACTCGCGTCTGTTCCCAGCAAGTACAGTGTGTTGGACTGAAGAGGATCTACTGTTCTTGTCAGTTTCCTAAGCAGAATTGAACTATATATGGCCCGTGTGTGTAGGAAGCACAGTTCTTTTGTTCTGAGCAAGCTTTCTGTTCTGGCCCTACAGGAAACACAGTAGAGTAGAAGAGTGCTCTTTTCTGAAAAGCAGAATGTGTTTCTTGTAAGGTGAGCTAGCGTTTGTTTCCCAGTCCTAAATGGAGTTGAATCACATGCAGTTTATGGTCCTACGAGCTAGATTTGTTTTCTGGTAAGGAAAGTCACTCTTGCGCTCCCTTTGCCATACACAGTGCAAATAGCACTCGCGTCTGTTTCCAGCAAGTACAGTGTATTGGACTGAAGAGGATCTACTGTTCTTGTCAGTTTCCTAAGCAGAGTTGAACTAGATATGGCCCGTGTGTGTAGGAAGAACAGTTCTTTTGTTCTGAGCAAGCTCACTGTTCGGACCCCATTGGAAACACAGTAGAGTAGAAGAGTGCTCTTTTCTCAAAAGCAGAGTGTGTTTCTTGTAAGGCAAGCAAGCGTTTGTTTCCCAGTCCTAAATGGAGTTGACACATGCAGTTTCTGGTCGTATGAGCAAGAGTTCTTTTCTGGGAAGAAGAGTCACTATTGCACTCCCATTGTCATACACAGGGCAAATAGCACTGGCATCTGTTCCCAGCATGTACAGTGTATTGGACTGAAGAGCAGCTATTGTTCTTGTCAGTCTCCTAAGTAGAGTTGAACTAGATATGGCCCCTGTGTGTAGGAAGCACAGTTCTTTTGATCTGAGCAAGCTCACTGTTCTGGCCCTATAGGAAACACAGTAGAGTAGAAGCGTGCTCTTTTCTCAAAAGCAGAGTGTGTTTCTTGTATGGCGAGCTAGTGTTTCTTTCCCAGTACAAAATGGAGTGGAGTCCCATGCTGTTTCTGGTTCTATGAGCAAGAGTTGTTTTCTGGTAACAAGAGTCACTATTGCGCTCCCATTGTCATACACAGGGCAAATAGCACTTGTGTCTGTTCCCAGCATATACAGTGTATTTTAACTGAAGACGAGATACTGTTCTTGTCAGTTTCCTAAGCAGAATTGAACTAAATATGGCGGTGAGTGTAGGAAGCACACTTCCTTTGTTCTGTGCAAGCTCACTGTTCTGGCCCTAAAGGAAACACAGTAGAGTAGAAGAGTGCTCTTTTTTTCCAAAGCAGAGTGTGTTTCTTGTAAGACGAGCTAGCGTTTCTTTCCCAGTTCTAAATGAAGTTGAATCACATGCAGTTTTGTTCCAACGAGCAAGACTTGTTACTGGTAAGGAATGTCACTATAGTGCTCCGATTGCCATTCACATTGCAAATTGCACTCGCGAGTGTTCCCAGCCTTTACAGGGTATTGGACTGAAGAGGATCTACTGTTCTTCTCAGTTTACTAAGCAGAGTTGAACTAGATAAGTCCCGTGTGTTTAGGAAGCACAGTTCTTTTGTTCTGTGCAAGCTCACAGTTCTGGCCCTATAGGAAACACAGTAGAGTAGAAGAGTGCTCTTTTCTCAAAAACAGAGTGTGTTTTTTGTAAGGCGAGCTAGAGTTTGTTTCCCAGTCCTAAATGGAGTTGAATCACATGCAGTTTCTGGTCCTACGAACAAGAGTTGTTTTCTGGTAAGAAGAGTCACTATTGCGCTCCCATTGTCATACACAGGGCAAATATCCTGGCGTCTGTTACCAGCATGTACAGTCTATTGGACTGAAGAGGTTCTATTATTCTTGTCAGTTTCCTAAGCAGAATTAAACTAGATATGGCTCATGTGTGCAGGAAGCACAGTTTTTTTGTTCTGATCAAGTTCACTGTTCTGGCCCTATAGGAAACACAGTAGAGTAGAAGAGTGCTCTTTTCAAAAAGCAAAGTGTGTTTCTTAAAAGGCGAGCTAGTGTTTGTTTCCCAGTCCTAAATGGAGTTGAGTAACATTCAGTTTTTGGTCCTACGAGCAAGAGTTGTTTTCTAGTAAGAAGAGTCACTATTGCGCTCCCATTGCCATACACAGTACAAATAGCACTCGCGTCTGTTCCCAGCAAGTACAGTGTATTGGACTGAAGAGGATCTACTGTTCTTGTCAGTTTCCTAAGCAGAGTTGAACTAAATATGGCCCGTGTTTGTAGGAAGCACAGTTCTTTTGTTCTGAGCAAGCTCATTGTTCGGACCTCATAGGAAATATAGTAGAGTAGAAGAGTGCTCTTTTCTCAAAAGCAGAGTGTGTTTCTTGTAAGGCGAGCTAGCATTTGTTTCCCAGTCCTAAATGGAGTTGAATGACATGCAGTTTCTGGTCCTACGAGCAAGAGTTGTTTTCTGGTAAGAAGAGACACGAGTGTGCTCCCATTGCCATACACAGTACAAATAGCACTCACGTCTGTTCGCAGCATGTACAGTGTATTGGACTGAAAAGGATCTACTGTTCTTGTCAGTTTCCTAAGCAGAGTTGAACTAGATATGGCCCGTGTGTGTAGGAAGCACAGTTCTTTTGATCTGAGCAAGCTTACTGTCCTGGCCTAAAGGAAACATAGTAGAGTAGAAGAGTGCTCTTTTCTCAAAAGCAGAGTGTGTTTCTTGTAAGGCGAGCTAGCGTTTGTTTCCAAGTCCGAAATGGAGTTGAATCACATGCAGTTTCTGTTCCTACGAGCAAGAGATATTTTCTAGAAAGAAGAGTCACTATTGTGCTCCCATTGCCATACACAGTGCAAATAGCACTCGCGTCTGTTCCCAGCAAGTACAGTGTATTGGACTGAAGAGGAGCTACTGTTCATGTCAGTTTCCTAAGCAGAGTTGAACTAGGTATGGCCGTGTGTGTAGGAAGCAAAGTTTTTTTGTTCTGAGCAAGCTCACTGTTCGGACCCCATAGGAAACACAGTAGAGTACAAGAGTGCTCTTTTCTCAAAAGGAGAGTGTGTTTCTTGTAAGGTGAGCTAGTGTTTGTTTCCCAGTCCTAAATAGAGATGAATCCCATGCAGTTTCTATTCCTACGAGCAACAGTTGTTTTCTGGTAAGAAGAGTCATTATTGTGCTCGCGTTGTCATACACAGGGCAAATAGCACTGGCGTCTGTTACCAGCATGTACACTGTATTGGACTGAAAAGTATCTACTGTTCTTGTCAGTTTCCAAAGCAGAATTGAACTAGTTATGGCCGTGTATGTAGGAAGCACAGTTCTTTTGTTCTTAGCAAGCTTTCTGTTCTGTCCCTATAGGAAACACAGAAGAGTAGAAGAGTGCTCTTTTCTCAAAAGCAGAGTGTGTTTCTTGTAAGGCGAGCTAGCGTTTGTTTCCCAGTCCTAAATGGAGTTGAATCATATGCAGTTTTTGGTCCTACGTGCAAGATTTGTTTTCTGGTAAGGAAAGTCTCTATTGTGCTCCCTTTGCCATACACAGTGCAAATAGCACTCCCGTCTGTTCCCAGCAAGTACACTGTATTGGACTGAAGAGGATTTACTATTCTTGTCAGTTTCATAAGCAGAATTGAACTAGATATGGCCGTGTGTGTAGGAAGCACAGTTCTTTTGTTCTGAGCAAGCTCACTGTTTTGGCCCTATAGGAAACACAGTAGAGTAGAAGAGTGCTCTTTTCTCAAAAGGAGAGTGTGTTTCTTGTAAGGTGAGCTAGTGTTTGTTTCCCAGTCCTATATAGAGTTGAATCCCATGCAGTTTCTGGTCCTACAAGCAACAGTTGTTTTCTGGTAAGAAGAGACATTATTGAGCGCGCGTTGTCATACACAGGGCAAATAGCACTGGCGTCTGTTACCAGCATGTACACTGTATTGGACTGAAGAGGATCTACTATTCTTGTCAGTTTCCTAAGCAGAATTGAACTAGATATGGCCGTGTGTGTAGGAAGCACAGTTCTTTTGTTCTGAGAAAGCTCACTGTTTTGGCCCTATAGGAAACACAGTAGAGTAGAAGAGTGCTCTTTCCTCAAAAGCAGAGTGTGTTTCTTGTAATCGAGCTAGCGTTGTTTTCCCAGTACTAAATGGTGTTGAGTCACATGCAGATTCTGGTCCTACGAGCAAGAGTTGTTTTCTGGTAAGAAGAGTCACTAATGTGCTCCCATTGTCATACACAGGGCAAATAGCACTAGAGTCTATTCCCAGCAAGTACAGTGTATTGGACTGAAGAGGATCTACTATTCTTGTCAGTTTCATAAGCAGAGTTGAACCAGATATGGCCCGTGTGTGTAGGATGCACAGTTCTTTTGTTCTGAGCAAGCTCACTGTTCAGACCCCATAGGAAACACAGTAGAGTAGAATAGTGCTCTATTCTCAAAAGCAGAGTGTGTTTCTTGTAAGGCAAGCTAGCGTTTGTTTCCCAGTCCTAAATGCAGTTGAATCACATGCAGTTTCTGGTCCTATGAGCAAGAGTTGTTTTCTGATAAGAAGAGACACTATTGTGCTCCCAGTGGCATACACAGTACAAATAGCACTCGCGTCTGTTCGCAGCATGTACAGTGTATTGGACTGAAAAGGATCTACTGTTCTTGTCAGTTTCCTAAGCAGAATTGAACTAGTCATGGCCGTGTATGTAGGAAGCACAGTTCTTTTGTTCTGAGCAAGCTTTCTGTTCTGTCCCTATAGGAAACACAGGAGAGTAGAAGAGTGCTCTTTTCTCAAAAGCAGAGTGTGTTTCTTGTAAGGCGAGCTAGCGTTTGTTTCCCAGTCCTAAATGGAGTTGAATCACATGCAGTTTCTGGTCCTACGAGCAAGAGTTGTTTTCTGGTAAGGAAAGTCGCTATTGCGCAACCATTGTCATACACAGTGCAAATAGCACTCGCGTCTGTTCCCAGCAATACAGTGTATTGGACTGAAGAGGAGCTACTGTTCTTGTCAGTTTCCTAAGCAGAGTTGTACTAGATATGGCTGTGTGTGTAGGAAGCACAGTTCTTTTGTTCTGAGCAAGCTCACTGTTCGGACCCGATAGGAAACACAGTAGAGTACAAGAGTGCTCTTTTCTCAAAAGGAGAGTGTGTTTCTTTTAAGGCGAGCTAGCGTTTGTTTCCCAGTCCTAAATGGAGTTGAATCACATGCAGTTTCTGGTCCTACGAGCAAGGGTTATTTTCTGGTAAGGAAAGTCACTATTGCGCTCCCATTGCCATACACAGTGCAAATAGCCCTCCCGTCTGTTCCCAGCAAGTACAGTGTATTGGACTGAAGAGGAGCTACTGTTCTTCTCAGTTTCCTAAGCAGAGTTGAACTAGATATGGTCCATGTGTGTAGGAAGCACAGTTCTTTTGTTCTGAGCAAGCTCACTCTTTGGACCCCATAGGAAACACAGTAGAGTAAAAGAGTGCTCTTTTATCAAAAGCAGAGTGTGTTTCTTGTAAGGCGAGCTAGCGTTTGTTTCCCAGACCTAAATGGAGTTGAATCACATGCAGTGTTTGGTCCTATGAGCAAGAGTTGTTTTCTGGTAAGGAAAGTCACTATTGCGCTCCCATTGCCATACACAGTGCAAATAGCACTCCTGTCTGTTCGCAGCAAGTACAGTGTATTGGATAGAAGAGGATCTACTGTTCTTGTCAGGTTCCTAAGCAGAGTTGAACTAGATATGGCCGTGTTTGTAGGAAGCACATTTTTTTTGTTCTGAGCAAGCTCACTGTTCCGAACACATAGGAAACACAGTAGAGTAGAAGAGTGCTCTTTTCTCAAAAGCAGAGTGTGTTTCTTGGAAGGCGAGCTAGCGTTTGTTTCCCAGTGCTAAATGGAGTTGAATCACATGCAATTTCTGGTCCTACGAGCAAGAGTTGTTTTCTGGTAAGGAAAGTCACTATTGCGCTCCCATTGCCATACACAGTGCAAATAGCACTCCCGTCTGTTCCCAGCAAGTACAGTGTATTGGACTGAAGAGGAGCTACTGTTCTTCTCAGTTTCCTAAGCAAAGTTGAACTAGATATGGCCCGTGTGTGTAGGAAGCACAGTTCTTTTTTTCTGAGCAAGCTCACTGTTCTGGCCCTATAGGAAACACAGTAGAGGAGAAGAGTGCTCTTTTCTCTAAAGCAGAGTGTGTTTCTTGTAAGGCGAGCTAGCGTTTGTTTCCCAGTCCTAAATGGAGTTGAGTCACCTGCAGGTTTTTGTCCTAAGAGCAAGAGTTGTTTTCTGGTAAGACGAGTCACTATTGTGCTCCAATTGCCATACACAGGGCAAATAGCCCTCGCGTCTCTTCCCCGCAAGTACTGTGTATTGGACTGAAGAGGAGCTACTGTTCTTGTCAGTTTCCTAAACAGAGTTGAACTAGATATGGCCCGTGTGTGTAGGAAGCACAGTTCTTTTGTTCTGAGCAAGCTCTCTGTTTGGACCCCATAGGAAACACAGTAGAGTAGAAGAGTGCTCTTTTCTCTAAAGCAGAGTGTGTTTCTTGTAAAGCGAGCTGGAGTTTGTTTCCCAGTCATAAATGGAATTGAATCACATGCAGTTTCTGGTCCTACGAGCAAGAGTTGTTTTCTGGTAAGAAGAGTCACTATTGCGCTGCCATTGCCATACACAGGACAAATAGCACTGGCGTCTGTTCCCAGCAAGTACAGTGTATTGGACTGAAGAGTATCTACTGTTCTTGTCAGGTTCCTAAGCAGAGTTGAACTAGATATGGCCGTGTTTGTAGGAAGCACATTTTTTTTGTTCTGAGCAAGCTCACTGTTCCGAACACATAGGAAACACAGTAGAGTAGAAGAGTGCTCTTTTCTCAAAAGCAGAGTGTGTTTCTTGGAAGGCGAGCTAGCGTTTGTTTCCCAGTGCTAAATGGAGTTGAATCACATGCAATTTCTGGTCCTACGAGCAAGAGTTGTTTTCTGGTAAGGAAAGTCACTATTGCGCTCCCATTGCCATACAGAGTGCAAATAGCACTCCCGTCTGTTCCCAGCAAGTACAGTGTATTGGACTGAAGAGGAGCTACTGTTCTTCTCAGTTTCCTAAGCAAAGTTGAACTAGATATGGCCCGTGTGTGTAGGAAGCACAGTTCTTTTTTTCTGAGCAAGCTCACTGTTCTGGCCCTATAGGAAACACAGTAGAGGAGAAGAGTGCTCTTTTCTCAAAAGCAGAGTGTGTTTCTTGTAATCGAGCTAGCGTTGTTTTCCCAGTACTAAATGGTGTTGAGTCACATGCAGATTCTGGTCCTACGAGCAAGAGTTGTTTTTTGGTAAGACGAGTCACTAATGTGCTCCCATTGTCATACACAGGGCAAATAGCACTAGAGTCTATTCCCAGCAAGTACAGTGTATTGGACTGAAGAGGATCTACTATTCTTGTCAGTTTCCTAAGCAGAGTTGAACCAGATATGGCCCGTGTGTAGGATGCACAGTTCTTTTGTTCTGAGCAAGCTCACTGTTCGGACCCCATAGGAAACACAGTAGAGTAGATGAGTGCTCTTTTCTCAAAAGCAGAGTGTGTTTCTTGTAAGGCGAGCTAGCATTTGTTTCCCAGTCCTAAACAGAGTTGAATCACATGCAGTTTCTGGTCCTACGAGGAAGAGTTGTTTTCTGGTAAGGAAAGTCGCTATTTGGCAACAATTGCCATACACAGTGCAAATAGCACTCGCGTCTGTTCCCAGAAAGTACAGAGTATTGGACCGAATAGGTGCTAATGTTCTTGTCAGTTTCCTAAGCAGACTTGAACTAGATATGGCCGTGTGTGTAGGAAGCACAGTTCTTTTGTTCTGAGTAAGCTCATTGTTCTGGCCATATGGGAAACTCAATTGAGTAGAAGAGTGCTCTTTTCTCAAAAGCAGAGTGTGTTTCTTGTAAGGCGAGATAGAGTTTGTTTCCCAGTCCTAAATAGAGTTGAGTCACTTGCAGATTTTTGTCCTGCGAGCAAGAGTTGTTTTCTGGTAAGACGAGTCACTATTGTGCCCCATTGCCATACACAGTGCAAATAGCATTCGCGTCTGTTCTCAGCAAGTAAAGTGTATCAGACTGAAGAGGAGCTACTGTTCTTGTCAGTTTCCTAAGCAGAGTTGAACTACATATGGTTCATGTGTGTAGGAAGCACAGTTCTTTTGTTCTGAGCAAGCTCACTGTTTGGACCCCATAGGAAACAAAGTAGAGTAGAAAGTGCTCTTTTCTCTAAAGCAGAGTGTGTTTCTTGTAAGGCGAGCTAGCGTTTGTTTCCCAGTCCTAAATGGAGTTGAATCACATGCAGTTTCTAATCCTACAAGCAAGAGCTGTTTTATGGTAAAAATAGTCACTATTGCGCTGCCATTGCCATACGCAGGACAGATAGCACTGGCGTCTGTTCCCAGCAAGTACGGTGTATTGGAAAGAAGAGGATCTACTGTTCTTGTCAGGTTCCTAAGCAGAATTGAACTAGATATGGCCGTGTGTGTAGGAAGCACAGTTCTTTTGTTCAGAGCAAGCTCACCATTCGGACCCTGTAGGAAACACAGTAGAGTAGAAGAGTGCTCTTTTCTCAAAAGCAGAGTGTGTTTCTTGTACAGCAAGCTAGAGTTTGTTTCCCAGTCCTAAATGGAGTTGAATCACATGCAGTTTCTGGTCCTACGAGCAAGAGTTTATTTCTGGTAAGGAAAGACACTATTGTGCTCCCATTGCCATACACAGGGCAAATAGAACTGGTGTCTGTTCCCAGCAAGTACAGTGCATTGGACTGAAGAGGTTCCACTGTTCTTGTTAGTTTCCTAAGCAGAATTGAACTAGATATGGCCCGTGTGTGTAGGAAGCACAGGTCTTTTGTTCTGAGCAAGCTCACTGTTCTGGCCCAATAGGAAACACAGTAGAGTAGAAGAGTGCTCTTTTCTCAAAAGCAGAGTGTGTTTCTTGTAAGGCTAGCTAGTGTTTGTTTCCCAGTCCTAAATGGAGTTGAGTCACATGCAGTTTTTGGTCCTACGAGCAAGAGTAGTTTTCTTGTAGGAAGAGTCACTATTGGGCTCCCATTGCCATACACAGTACAAATAGCACTGGCGTCTGTTCCCAGCATGTACAGTGTATTGGAGTGAAAAGGATCTATTGTTCTTGTCAGTTTCCTAAGCAGAATTGAAGTAGATATGGCCGTGTATGTAGGAAGCACAGTCCTTTTGTTCTGAGCAAGCTCTCTGTTCTGGCCATATGGGAAACACAGTAGAGTAGAAGAGTGCTCTTTTTCTCAAAAGCAGAATGTGTTTCTTGTAAGGCGAGCTAGCGTTTGTTTCCCAGTCCTAAATGGAGTTGAATCACATACAGTTTATGGTCCTACCAGCAAGAGTTGTTTTCTGGTAAGGAAAGTCACTATTGTGCTCCCTTTGCCATACAGAGTGCAAATAGCACTGGTGTCTGTTTCCAGCAAGTACAGTGTATTGGACTGAAGAGGAGCTACTGTTCTTGTCAGTTTCCTAAGCAGAGTTGAACTAGATATGGCCTGTGTGTGTAGGAAGCACAGTTCTTTTGTTCTGAGCAAGCTCACTGTTCGGACCCCATAGGAAACACAGTAGAGTAGAAGAGTGCTCTTTTCTCAAAAGCAGAGTGTGTTTCTTTAAGGCGAGCTAGCGTTTGTTTCCCAGTCCTAAATGGAGTTGAATCACATGCAGTTTCTGGTCCTACGAGCAAGAGTTGTTTTCTGGTAGGAAAGTCACTATTGCGCTCCCATTGCCATACACAGAGCAAACAGCACTCGCGTATGTTCCCAGCAAGTACAGTGTATTGGACTGAAGAGGAGCTACTGTTCTTGTCAGTTTCCTAAGCAGAGTTGAACTAGATATGGCCCGTGTGTGTAGGAAGCACCGTTCTTTTGTTCTGAGCAAGCTCACTGTTTGGACCCCATAGGAAACACAGTAGAGTAGAAGAGTGCTCTTTTCTCAAAAGCAGAGTGTGTTTCATGAAAGGCGAGCTAGCATTTGTTTCCCAGTCCTAAATGGAGTTGAATCACATGCAGTTTCTGGTCCTACGAGCAAGGGTTGTTTTCTGGTAGGAAAGTCACTGTTGTGCTCCCATTGCCATACACAGTGCAAATAGCACTCGCGTCTCTTCCCATCAAGTACAGTGTATCGACTGAAGAGGAGCTACTGTTCTTGTCAGTTTCCTAAGCAGAGTTGAACTAGATATGGCCCGTGTGTGTAGGAAGCACAGTTCTTTTGTTCTGAGCAAGCTCACTGTTCTGGCCCTATAGGAAACACAGTAGAGTAGATGAGTGCTCTTTTCTCTAAAGCAGAATGTGTTTATTGTAAGGTGAGCTAGCGTTTGTTTCCCAGTCCTAAATGGAGTTGAATCACATGCAGTTTCTGGTCCTACGAGCAAGAGTTGTTTTCTGGTAAGGAAAGTCGCTATTGCGCAACCATTGTCATACACAGTGCAAATAGCACTCGCGTCTGTTCCCAGCAATACAGTGTATTGGACTGAAGAGGAGCTACTGTTCTTGTCAGTTTCCTAAGCAGAGTTGTACTAGATATGGCTGTGTGTGTAGGAAGCACAGTTCTTTTGTTCTGAGCAAGCTCACTGTTCGGACCCGATAGGAAACACAGTAGAGTACAAGAGTGCTCTTTTCTCAAAAGGAGAGTGTGTTTCTTGTAAGGCGAGCTAGCGTTTGTTTCCCAGTCCGAAATGGAGTTGAATCACATGCAGTTTCTGTTCCTATGAGCAAGAGATGTTTTCTAGTAAGAAGAGTCACTATTGTGCTCCCATTGCCATACACAGTGCAAATAGCACTCGCGTCTGTTCCCAGCAATTACAGTGTATTGGACTGAATAGGTGCTAATGTTCTTGTCAGTCTCCTAAGCAGACTTAAACTAGATATGGCCGTGTGTGTAGGAAGCACAGTTTTTTTGTTCTGAGCAAGCTCATTCTTCGGACCCCATTGGAAACACAGTAGAGTAGAAGAGTGCTCTTTTCTCAAAAGCAGAGTGTGTTTCTTGTAAGGCGAGCTAGCGTTTGTTTCCCAGTCCTAAATGGAGTTGAATCACATGCAGTTTCTGGTCCTACGAGCAAGGGTTATTTTCTGGTAAGGAAAGTCACTATTGCGCTCCCATTGCCATACACAGTGCAAATAGCCCTCCCGTCTGTTCCCAGCAAGTACAGTGTATTGGACTGAAGAGGAGCTACTGTTCTTCTCAGTTTCCTAAGCAGAGTTGAACTAGATATGGTCCATGTGTGTAGGAAGCACAGTTCTTTTGTTCTGAGCAAGCTCACTCTTTGGACCCCATAGGAAACACAGTAGAGTAAAAGAGTGCTCTTTTATCAAAAGCAGAGTGTGTTTCTTGTAAGGCGAGCTAGCGTTTGTTTCCCAGACCTAAATGGAGTTGAATCACATGCAGTGTTTGGTCCTATGAGCAAGAGTTGTTTTCTGGTAAGGAAAGTCACTATTGCGCTCCCATTGCCATACACAGTACAAATAGCAGTCCTGTCTGTTCGCAGCAAGTACAGTGTATTGGATAGAAGAGGATCTACTGTTCTTGTCAGGTTCCTAAGCAGACTTGAACTAGATATGGCCCTGTGTGTAGGAAGCACAGTTTTTTTGTTCTGAGCAAGCTCACTGTTCAGACCCCTTAGGAAACACAGTAGAGTAGAAGAGTGCTCTTTTCTCAAAAGCAGAGTGTGTTTCTTCTAAGGCGAGCTAGCGTTTGTTTCCCAGTCCTAAATGGAGTTGAATCACATACAGTTTATGGTCCTACGTGCAAGAGTTGTTTTATGGTAAGAAGAGTCACTATTGCGCAGCCATTGTCATACACAGGACAAATAGCCCTGGCGTCTGTTCCCAGCAAGTACAGTGTATTGGAATGAAGAGGATCTACTGTTCTTGTCAGGTTCCTAAGCAGAATTGAACTAGATATTGCCGTGTGTGCAGGAAGCACAGTTCTTTTGTTCTGAGCAAGCTCACTGTTCAGACCCCATAGGAAACACAGTAGAGTAGAAGAGTGCTCTTTTCTCTAAAGCAGAGTGTGTTTCTTGTAAGGCGAGCTAGCGTTTGTTTCCCAGTCCTAAATGGAGTTGAGTCACCTGCAGGTTTTTGTCCTAAGAGCAAGAGTTGTTTTCTGGTAAGACGAGTCACTATTGTGCTCCAATTGCCATACACAGGGCAAATAGCCCTCGCGTCTCTTCCCCGCAAGTACTGTGTATTGGACTGAAGAGGAGCTACTGTTCTTGTCAGTTTCCTAAACAGAGTTGAACTAGATATGGCCCGTGTGTGTAGGAAGCACAGTTCTTTTGTTCTGAGCAAGCTCTCTGTTTGGACCCCATAGGAAACACAGTAGAGTAGAAGAGTGCTCTTTTCTCTAAAGCAGAGTGTGTTTCTTGTAAAGCGAGCTGGAGTTTGTTTCCCAGTCATAAATGGAATTGAATCACATGCAGTTTCTGGTCCTACGAGCAAGAGTTGTTTTCTGGTAAGAAGAGTCACTATTGCGCTGCCATTGCCATACACAGGACAAATAGCACTGGCGTCTGTTCCCAGCAAGTACAGTGTATTGGACTGAAGAGTATCTACTGTTCTTGTCAGGTTCCTAAGCAGAGTTGAACTAGATATGGCCGTGTTTGTAGGAAGCACATTTTTTTTGTTCTGAGCAAGCTCACTGTTCCGAACACATAGGAAACACAGTAGAGTAGAAGAGTGCTCTTTTCTCAAAAGCAGAGTGTGTTTCTTGGAAGGCGAGCTAGCGTTTGTTTCCCAGTGCTAAATGGAGTTGAATCACATGCAATTTCTGGTCCTACGAGCAAGAGTTGTTTTCTGGTAAGGAAAGTCACTATTGCGCTCCCATTGCCATACAGAGTGCAAATAGCACTCCCGTCTGTTCCCAGCAAGTACAGTGTATTGGACTGAAGAGGAGCTACTGTTCTTCTCAGTTTCCTAAGCAAAGTTGAACTAGATATGGCCCGTGTGTGTAGGAAGCACAGTTCTTTTTTTCTGAGCAAGCTCACTGTTCTGGCCCTATAGGAAACACAGTAGAGGAGAAGAGTGCTCTTTTCTCTAAAGCAGAGTGTGTTTCTTGTAAGGCGAGCTAGCGTTTGTTTCCCAGTCCTAAATGGAGTTGAGTCACCTGCAGGTTTTTGTCCTAAGAGCAAGAGTTGTTTTCTGGTAAGACGAGTCACTATTGTGCTCCAATTGCCATACACAGGGCAAATAGCCCTCGCTTCTCTTCCCCGCAAGTACTGTGTATTGGACTGAAGAGGAGCTACTGTTCCTGTCAGTTTCCTAAACAGAGTTGAACTAGATATGGCCCGTGTGTGTAGGAAGCACAGTTCTTTTGTTCTGAGCAAGCTCTCTGTTTGGACCTCATAGGAAACACAGTAGAGTAGAAGAGTGCTCTTTTCTCTAAAGCAGAGTGTGTTTCTTGTAAAGCGAGCTGGAGTTTGTTTCCCAGTCATAAATGGAATTGAATCACATGCAGTTTCTGGTCCTACGAGCAAGAGTTGTTTTCTGGTAAGAAGAGTCACTATTGCGCTGCCATTGCCATACACAGGACAAATAGCACTGGCGTCTGTTCTCAGCAAGTACAGTGTATCAGACTGAAGAGGAGCTACTGTTCTTGTCAGTTTCCTAAGCAGAGTGGAACTAGATATGGCCCGTGTGTGTAGGAAGCACAGTTATTATGTTCTGAGCAAGCTCACTGTTCTGGCCCTGTAGGAAACACAGCAGAGTAGAAGAGTGTTCTTTTCACTAAAGCAGAGTGTGTTTCTCGTAAGGCGAGCTTGCGTTTGATTCCCGGTCCTAAATGGAGTTTAGTCACATGCAGTTTTTGGTCCTATGAGCAAGAGTTGTTTTCTGGTAAGAAGAGTCAATATTGTGCTCCAAATGCCGTACATTGTGCAAATAGCACTCGCGTCTGTTCCCAGAAAGTACAGTGTATTGGACTGAATATTAGCTACTGTTCTTGTCAGTTTCCTAAGCAGAGTTGAATTAGATATGGTCCATTTGTGTAGGAAGCACAGTTCTTTTGTTCTGAGCAAGCTCACTGTTTGGACCACATAGGAAACGCAGTAGAGTATAAGAGTGCTCTTTTCTCAAAAGCAGAGTGTGTTTCTTGTAAGGCGAGCTAGCGTTTGTTTCCTAGTCCTAAATTGAGTTGAATCACATGCAGTTTCTGGTCCTACCAGCAAGAGTTGTTTTCTGGTAAGGAAAGTCACTATTGCGCTCCCTTTGCCACACAGAGTGCAAATAGCACTCGTGTCTGTTTCCAGCAAGTACAGTGTATTGGACTGAAGAGGAGCTACTGTTCTTGTCAGTTTCCTAAGCAGAGTTGAACTAGATATGGCCCGTGTGTGTAGGAAGCACAGTTCTTTTGTTCTGAGCAAGCTCACTGTTCGGACCCCATAGGAAACACAGTAGAGTAGATGAGTGCTCTTTTCTCAAAAGCAGAGTGTGTTTCTTGTAAGGCGAGCTAGCATTTGTTTCCCAGTCCTAAACAGAGTTGAATCACATGCAGTTTCTGGTCCTACGAGGAAGAGTTGTTTTCTGGTAAGGAAAGTCGCTATTTGGCAACAATTGCCATACACAGTGCAAATAGCACTCGCGTCTGTTCCCAGAAAGTACAGAGTATTGGACTGAATAGGTGCTAATGTTCTTGTCAGTTTCCTAAGCAGACTTGAACTAGATATGGCCGTGTGTGTAGGAAGCACAGTTCTTTTGTTCTGAGTAAGCTCATTGTTCTGGCCATATGGGAAACTCAATTGAGTAGAAGAGTGCTCTTTTCTCAAAAGCAGAGTGTGTTTCTTGTAAGGCGAGATAGAGTTTGTTTCCCAGTCCTAAATGGAGTTGAGTCACTTGCAGATTTTTGTCCTGCGAGCAAGAGTTGTTTTCTGGTAAGACGAGTCACTATTGTGCCCCATTGCCATACACAGTGCAAATAGCATTCGCGTCTGTTCTCAGCAAGTAAAGTGTATCAGACTGAAGAGGAGCTACTGTTCTTGTCAGTTTCCTAAGCAGAGTTGAACTACATATGGTTCATGTGTGTAGGAAGCACAGTTCTTTTGTTCTGAGCAAGCTCACTGTTTGGACCCCATAGGAAACAAAGTAGAGTAGAAAGTGCTCTTTTCTCTAAAGCAGAGTGTGTTTCTTGTAAGGCGAGCTAGCGTTTGTTTCCCAGTCCTAAATGGAGTTGAATCACATGCAGTTTCTAATCCTACAAGCAAGAGCTGTTTTATGGTAAAAATAGTCACTATTGCGCTGCCATTGCCATACGCAGGACAGATAGCACTGGCGTCTGTTCCCAGCAAGTACGGTGTATTGGAAAGAAGAGGATCTACTGTTCTTGTCAGGTTCCTAAGCAGAATTGAACTAGATATGGCCGTGTGTGTAGGAAGCACAGTTCTTTTGTTCAGAGCAAGCTCACCATTCGGACCCTGTAGGAAACACAGTAGAGTAGAAGAGTGCTCTTTTCTCAAAAGCAGAGTGTGTTTCTTGTACAGCAAGCTAGAGTTTGTTTCCCAGTCCTAAATGGAGTTGAATCACATGCAGTTTCTGGTCCTACGAGCAAGAGTTTATTTCTGGTAAGGAAAGTCACTATTGTGCTCCCATTGCCATACACAGGGCAAATAGAACTGGTGTCTGTTCCCAGCATGTACAGTGCATTGGACTGAAGAGGTTCCACTGTTCTTGTTAGTTTCCTAAGCAGAATTGAACTAGATATGGCCCGTGTGTGTAGGAAGCACAGGTCTTTTGTTCTGAGCAAGCTCACTGTTCTGGCCCTATAGGAAACACAGTAGAGTAGAAGAGTGCTCTTTTCTCAAAAGCAGAGTGTGTTTCTTGTAAGGCTAGCTAGTGTTTGTTTCCCAGTCCTAAATGGAGTTGAGTCACATGCAGTTTTTGGTCCTACGAGCAAGAGTAGTTTTCTTGTAAGAAGAGTCACTATTGGGCTCCCATTGCCATACACAGTACAAATAGCACTGGCGTCTGTTCCCAGCATGTACAGTGTATTGGAGTGAAAAGGATCTATTGTTCTTGTCAGTTTCCTAAGCAGAATTGAACTAGATATGGCCGTGTATGTAGGAAGCACAGTCCTTTTGTTCTGAGCAAGCTCTCTGTTCTGGCCATATAGGAAACACAGTAGAGTAGAAGAGTGCTCTTTTCTCAAAAGCAGAGTGTGTTTCTTGTAAGGCGAGCTAGCGTTTGTTTCCCAGTCCTAAATGGAGTTGAATCACATACAGTTTATGGTCCTACCAGCAAGAGTTGTTTTCTGGTAAGGAAAGTCACTATTGTGCTCCCTTTGCCATACAGAGTGCAAATAGCACTGGTGTCTGTTTCCAGCAAGTACAGTGTATTGGACTGAAGAGGAGCTACTGTTCTTGTCAGTTTCCTAAGCAGAGTTGAACTAGATATGGCCTGTGTGTGTAGGAAGCACAGTTCTTTTGTTCTGAGCAAACTCACTGTTCGGACCCCATAGGAAACACAGTAGAGTAGAAGAGTGCTCTTTTCTCAAAAGCAGAGTGTGTTTCTTTAAGGCGAGCTAGCGTTTGTTTCCCAGTCCTAAATGGAGTTGAATCACATGCAGTTTCTGGTCCTACGAGCAAGAGTTGTTTTCTGGTAGGAAAGTCACTATTGCGCTCCCATTGCCATACACAGAGCAAACAGCAATCGCGTATGTTCCCAGCAAGTACAGTGTATTGGACTGAAGAGGAGCTACTGTTCTTGTCAGTTTCCTAAGCAGAGTTGAACTAGATATGGCCCGTGTGTGTAGGAAGCACCGTTCTTTTGTTCTGAGCAAGCTCACTGTTTGGACCCCATAGGAAACACAGTAGAGTAGAAGAGTGCTCTTTTCTCAAAAGCAGAGTGTGTTTCATGAAAGGCGAGCTAGCATTTGTTTCCCAGTCCTAAATGGAGTTGAATCACATGCAGTTTCTGGTCCTACGAGCAAGGGTTGTTTTCTGGTAGGAAAGTCACTGTTGTGCTCCCATTGCCATACACAGTGCAAATAGCACTCGCGTCTCTTCCCATCAAGTACAGTGTATCGGACTGAAGAGGAGCTACTGTTCTTGTCAGTTTCCTAAGCAGAGTTGAACTAGATATGGCCCGTGTGTGTAGGAAGCACAGTTCTTTGTTCTGAGCAAGCTCACTGTTCTGGCCCTATAGGAAACACAGTAGAGTAGATGAGTGCTCTTTTCTCTAAAGCAGAATGTGTTTCTTGTAAGGCGAGCTAGCGTTTGTTTCCCAGTCCTAAATGGAGTTGAATCACATGCAGTTTCTGGTCCTACGAGCAAGAGTTGTTTTCTGGTAAGGAAAGTCGCTATTGCGCAACCATTGCCATACACAGTGCAAATAGCACTCGCGTCTGTTCCCAGAAAGTACAGAGTATTGGACTGAATAGGTGCTAATGTTCTTGTCAGTTTCCTAAGCAGACTTGGACTAGATATGGCCGTGTGTGTAGGAAGCACAGTTTTTTTGTTCTGAGCAAGCTCACTCTTCGGACCCCACTGGAAACACAGTAGAGTAGAAGAGTGCTCTTTTCTCAAAAGCAGAGTGCGTTTCTTGTAAGGCGAGCTAGCGTTTGTTTCCCAGTCCTAAATGGAGTTGAATCACATGCAGTTTCTGATCCTACGAGCAAGGGTTATTTTCTGGTAAGGAAAGTCACTATTGCGCTCCCATTGCCATACACAGTGCAAATAGCCCTCCCGTCTGTTCCCAGCAAGTACAGTGTATTGGACTGAAGAGGAGCTACTGTTCTTCTCAGTTTCCTAAGCAGAGTTGAACTAGATATGGTCCATGTGTGTAGGAAGCACAGTTCTTTTGTTCTGAGCAAGCTCACTCTTTGGACCCCATAGGAAACACAGTAGAGTAAAAGAGTGCTCTTTTATCAAAAGAAGAGTGTGTTTCTTGTAAGGCAAGCTAGCGTTTGTTTCCCAGTCCTAAATGGAGTTGAGTCACATGCAGGTTTTTGTCCTAAGAGCAAGAGTTGTTTTCTGGTAAGACGAGTCACTATTGTGCTCCAATTGCCATACACAGTGCAAATAGCACTCGTGTCTCTTCCCCGCAAGTACTGTGTATTGGAATGAAGAGGAGCTACTGTTCTTGTCAGTTTCCTAAACAGAGTTGAACTAGATATGGCCCGTGTGTGTAGGAAGCACAGTTCTTTTGTTCTGAGCAAGCTCTCTGTTTGGACCCCATAGGAAACACAGTAGAGTAGAAGAGTGCTCTTTTCTCTAAAGCAGAGTGTGTTTCTTGTAAAGCGAGCTGGAGTTTGTTTCCCAGTCATAAATGGAATTGAATCACATGCAGTTTCTGGTCCTACGAGCAAGAGTTGTTTTCTGGTAAGAAGAGTCACTATTGCGCTGCCATTGCCATACACAGGACAAATAGCACTGGCGTCTGTTCCCAGCAAGTACAGTGTATTGGACTGAAGAGTATCTACTGTTCTTGTCAGGTTCCTAAGCAGAGTTGAACTAGATATGGCCGTGTTTGTAGGAAGCACAGTTTTTTTGTTCTGAGCAAGCTCACTATTCCGAACACATAGGAAACACAGTAGAGTAGAAGAGTGCTCTTTTCTCAAAAGCAGAGTGTGTTTCTTGGAAGGCGAGCTAGCGTTTGTTTCCCAGTGCTAAATGGAGTTGAATCACATGCAGTTTCTGGTCCTACGAGCAAGAGTTTTTTTCTGGTAAGGAAAGTCGCTATTGCGCTCCCATTGCCATACACAGTGCAAATAGCACTCCCGTCTGTTCCCAGCAAGTACAGTGTATTGGACTGAAGAGGAGCTACTGTTCTTCTCAGTTTCCTAAGCAAAGTTGAACTAGATATGGCCCGTGTGTGTAGGAAGCACAGTTCTTTTTTTCTGAGCAAGCTCACTGTTCTGGCCCTATAGGAAACACAGTAGAGGAGAAGAGTGCTCTTTTCTCAAAAGCAGAGTGTGTTTCTTCTAAGGCGAGCTAGAGTTTGTTTCCCAGTCCTAAATGGAGTTGAGTCACATGCAGTTTTTTGTCCTACGAGCAAGAGTTGTTTTCTGGTAAGACGAGTCACTATTGTGCTCCAATTGCCATACACAGTGCAAATAGCATTCGCGTCTGTTCTCAGCAAGTACAGTGTATCAGACTGAAGAGGAGCTACTGTTCTTGTCAGTTTCCTAAGCAGAGTGGAACTAGATATGGCCCGTGTGTGTAGGAAGCACAGTTATTATGTTCTGAGCAAGCTCACTGTTCTGGCCCTGTAGGAAACACAGCAGAGTAGAAGAGTGTTCTTTTCATTAAAGCAGAGTGTGTTTCTTATAAGGCGAGCTCTCGTTTGATTCCCGGTCGTAAATGGAGTTGAGTCACATGCAGTTTTTGGTCCTATGAGCAAGAGTTGTTTTCTGGTAAGAAGAGTCAGTATTGCGCTCCAAATGCCGTACACAGTGCAAATAGCACTCGCGTCTGTTCCCAGAAAGTACAGTGTATTGGACTGAAGAGGAGCTACTGTTCTTGTCAGTTTCCTAAGCAGAGTTGAACTAGATATGGTCCATTTGTGTAGGAAGCACAGTTCTTTTGTTCTGAGCAAGCTCACTGTTTGGACCACATAGGAAACGCAGTAGAGTAGAAGAGTGCTCTTTTCTCAAAAGCGGAGTGTGTTTCTTGTAAGGCGAGCTAGCGTTTGTTTCCTAGTCCTAAATGGAGTTGAATTACATGCAGTTTGTGGTGCTACGAGCAAGAGTTGTTTTCTGGTAAGGAAAGTCACTATTGTGCTCCCATTACCATACACAGTGCAAATAGCACTCGCGTCTGTTCCCAGCAAGTACAGTGTATTGGACTGAATAGGAACTACTGTTCTTGTCAGTTTCCTAAGCAGAGTTGAACTACATATGGTCCGAGTGTGTAGGAAGCACAGTTCTTTTGTTCTGAGCAAGCTCACAGTTCAGACCACATAGGAAACACAGTAGAGTAGAAGAGTGCTCTTTTCTCGAAAGCATAGTGTGTTTCTTGTAAAGCGAGCTAGCATTTGTTTCCCAGTCCTAAATGGAGTTGAATCACATGCAGTTTCTTTTCCTACGAGCAAGTGTTGTTTTCTGGTAAGGAAAGTCACTATTGCGCTCCCATTGCCATACACAGTGCAAATAGCACTCCCTTGTCTTCCCAGCAAGTACAGTGTATCGGTCTGAAGAGGAGCTACTGTTCTTGTCAGTTTCCTAAGCAGAGTTGAACTAGATATGTCCCGTGTGTGTAGGCAGCACAGTTCTTATGTTCTGAGCAAGCTCACTGTTCTGGCCCTATAGGAAAAACAGTAGAGTAGAAGAGTGCTCTTTTATCTAAAGAAGAGTGTTTTTTTTGTAAGGCGAGCTCGCGTTTGTTTCCCAGTCCTAAATGGAGTTGAATCACATGCAGTTTTTGGTCCTACGAGCAAGAGTTGTTTTATGGTAAGAAGAGTCACTATTGCCCTCCAAATGCCATACACAGTGCAAATAGCACTCGTGTCTGTTCCCAGCAAGTACAGTGTATTGGACTGAAGTGGAGCTACTGTTCTAGTCAGTTTCCTAAGCAGAGTTGAACTAGATATGGTCCATGTGTGTAGGAAGCACAGTTCTTTTGTTCTGAGCAAGCTCACTCTTTGGACCCCATAGGAAACACAGTAGAGTAAAAGAGTGCTCTTTTATAAAAAGCAGAGTGTGTTTCTTGTAAGGCGAGCTAGCATTTGTTTCCCAGACCTAAATGGAGTTGAATCACATGCAATTTCTGGTCCTATGAGCAAGAGTTGTTTTCTGGTAAGGAAAGTCACTATTGTGCTCCCATTGCCATACACAGTGCAAATAGCACTCCTGTCTGTTCGCAGCAAGTACAGTGTATTGGATAGAAGAGGATCTACTGTTCTTGTCAGGTTCCTAAGCAGACTTGAACTAGATATGGCCCTGTGTGTAGGAAGCACAGTTTTTTTGTTCTGAGCAAGCTCACTGTTCGGACCCCATAGGAAACACAGAAGAGTAGAAGAGTGCTCTTTTCTCAAAAGCAGAGTGTGTTTCTTGTATGGCGAGCTAGCATTTGTTTCCCAGTCCTAAATGGGGTTGAATCCAATGTAGTTGTGGTCCTACGAGCAAGAGTTGTTTTCTGCAAAGGAAAATCACTATTGCGCTCCCATTGCCATACACAGTGCAAACAGCACCCGCGTCTGTTCCCAGCAAGTACAGTGTATCGGACTGAAGAGGAGCTACTGTTCTTGTCAGGTTCCTAAGCAGAGTTGAACTAGATATGGCCCGTGTGTAGGAAGCACAGTTCTTTTGTTCTGAGCAAGCTCACTGTTCTGGCCCTATAGGAAACACAGTAGAGTAGAAAGTGCTCTTTTCTCTAAAGCAGAGTGTGTTTCTTGTAAGGCGAGCTAGCGTTTCTTTCCCAGTCTGAAATGGAGTTGAATCACATGCAGTTTCTGGTCCTACAAGCAAGAGTTGTTTTCTGGTAAGGAAAGTCACTATTGTGCTCCAATTGCCCTACACAGTGCAAATACCACTCGCGTCTGTTCCCAGCAAGTACAGTGTATTGGACTGAAGAGGATCTACTGTTCTTGTCAGTTTCCTAAGCAGTGTTGAACTAGATATGGCTGTTTGTGTAGGAATCACAGTTCTTTTGTTCTGAGTAAGCTCACTGTTCGGACCCCTTAGGAAACACAGTAGAGTAGAAGAGTTCTCGTTTCTCAAAAGCAGGGTGTGTTTCATGTGATGCGAGCTAGCATTTGTTGCCCAGTCCTAAATGGAGTTGAATCACATGCAGTTTCTAATCCTACAAGCAAGAGTTGTTTTATGGTAAAAATAGTCACTATTGCGCTGCCATTGCCATACACAGCACAGATAGCACTGGCGTCTGTTCCCAGCAAGTATGGTGTATTGGACTGAAGAGGAGCTACTGTTCTTGTCAGTTTCCTAAGCAGAGTTGAACTAGATATGGCCCGTGTGTGTAGGAAGCACCGTTCTTTTGTTCTGAGCAAGCTCACTGTTTGGACCCCATAGGAAACACAGTAGAGTAGAAGAGTGCTCTTTTCTCAAAAGCAGAGTGTGTTTCATGAAAGGCGAGCTAGCATTTGTTTCCCAGTCCTAAATGGAGTTGAATCACATGCAGTTTCTGGTCCTACGAGCAAGGGTTGTTTTCTGGTAGGAAAGTCACTGTTGTGCTCCCATTGCCATACACAGTGCAAATAGCACTCGCGTCTCTTCCCATCAAGTACAGTGTATCGGACTGAAGAGGAGCTACTGTTCTTGTCAGTTTCCTAAGCAGAGTTGAACTAGATATGGCCCGTGTGTGTAGGAAGCACAGTTCTTTTGTTCTGAGCAAGCTCACTGTTCTGGCCCTATAGGAAACACAGTAGAGTAGATGAGTGCTCTTTTCTCTAAAGCAGAATGTGTTTCTTGTAAGGCGAGCTAGCGTTTGTTTCCCAGTCCTAAATGGAGTTGAATCACATGCAGTTTCTGGTCCTACGAGCAAGAGTTGTTTTCTGGTAAGGAAAGTCGCTATTGCGCAACCATTGCCATACACAGTGCAAATAGCACTCGCGTCTGTTCCCAGAAAGTACAGAGTATTGGACTGAATAGGTGCTAATGTTCTTGTCAGTTTCCTAAGCAGACTTGGACTAGATATGGCCGTGTGTGTAGGAAGCACAGTTTTTTTGTTCTGAGCAAGCTCACTCTTCGGACCCCACTGGAAACACAGTAGAGTAGAAGAGTGCTCTTTTCTCAAAAGCAGAGTGTGTTTCTTGTAAGGCGAGCTAGCGTTTGTTTCCCAGTCCTAAATGGAGTTGAATCACATGCAGTTTCTGATCCTACGAGCAAGGGTTATTTTCTGGTAAGGAAAGTCACTATTGCGCTCCCATTGCCATACACAGTGCAAATAGCCCTCCCGTCTGTTCCCAGCAAGTACAGTGTATTGGACTGAAGAGGAGCTACTGTTCTTCTCAGTTTCCTAAGCAGAGTTGAACTAGATATGGTCCATGTGTGTAGGAAGCACAGTTCTTTTGTTCTGAGCAAGCTCACTC
Organism: Peromyscus eremicus; assembly: GCF_949786415.1. Taxonomy (NCBI): domain Eukaryota; kingdom Metazoa; phylum Chordata; class Mammalia; order Rodentia; family Cricetidae; genus Peromyscus; species Peromyscus eremicus. Next base: position 146,629 of record NW_026734869.1, on the reverse strand, counting down.
TTTGGACCCCATAGGAAACACAGTAGAGTAAAAGAGTGCTCTTTTATCAAAAGAAGAGTGTGTTTCTTGTAAGGCAAGCTAGCGTTTGTTTCCCAGTCCTAAATGGAGTTGAGTCACATGCAGGTTTTTGTCCTAAGAGCAAGAGTTGTTTTCTGGTAAGACGAGTCACTATTGTGCTCCAATTGCCATACACAGTGCAAATAGCACTCGTGTCTCTTCCCCGCAAGTACTGTGTATTGGAATGAAGAGGAGCTACTGTTCTTGTCAGTTTCCTAAACAGAGTTGAACTAGATATGGCCCGTGTGTGTAGGAAGCACAGTTCTTTTGTTCTGAGCAAGCTCTCTGTTTGGACCCCATGGGAAACACAGTAGAGTAGAAGAGTGCTCTTTTCTCTAAAGCAGAGTGTGTTTCTTGTAAAGCGAGCTGGAGTTTGTTTCCCAGTCATAAATGGAATTGAATCACATGCAGTTTCTGGTCCTACGAGCAAGAGTTGTTTTCTGGTAAGAAGAGTCACTATTGCGCTGCCATTGCCATACACAGGACAAATAGCACTGGCGTCTGTTCCCAGCAAGTACAGTGTATTGGACTGAAGAGTATCTACTGTTCTTGTCAGGTTCCTAAGCAGAGTTGAACTAGATATGGCCGTGTTTGTAGGAAGCACAGTTTTTTTGTTCTGAGCAAGCTCACTATTCCGAACACATAGGAAACACAGTAGAGTAGAAGAGTGCTCTTTTCTCAAAAGCAGAGTGTGTTTCTTGGAAGGCGAGCTAGCGTTTGTTTCCCAGTGCTAAATGGAGTTGAATCACATGCAGTTTCTGGTCCTACGAGCAAGAGTTTTTTTCTGGTAAGGAAAGTCGCTATTGCGCTCCCATTGCCATACACAGTGCAAATAGCACTCCCGTCTGTTCCCAGCAAGTACAGTGTATTGGACTGAAGAGGAGCTACTGTTCTTCTCAGTTTCCTAAGCAAAGTTGAACTAGATATGGCCCGTGTGTGTAGGAAGCACAGTTCTTTTTTTCTGAGCAAGCTCACTGTTCTGGCCCTATAGGAAACACAGTAGAGGAGAAGAGTGCTCTTTTCTCAAAAGCAGAGTGTGTTTCTTCTAAGGCGAGCTAGAGTTTGTTTCCCAGTCCTAAATGGAGTTGAGTCACATGCAGTTTTTTGTCCTACGAGCAAGAGTTGTTTTCTGGTAAGACGAGTCACTATTGTGCTCCAATTGCCATACACAGTGCAAATAGCATTCGCGTCTGTTCTCAGCAAGTACAGTGTATCAGACTGAAGAGGAGCTACTGTTCTTGTCAGTTTCCTAAGCAGAGTGGAACTAGATATGGCCCGTGTGTGTAGGAAGCACAGTTATTATGTTCTGAGCAAGCTCACTGTTCTGGCCCTGTAGGAAACACAGCAGAGTAGAAGAGTGTTCTTTTCATTAAAGCAGAGTGTGTTTCTTATAAGGCGAGCTCTCGTTTGATTCCCGGTCGTAAATGGAGTTGAGTCACATGCAGTTTTTGGTCCTATGAGCAAGAGTTGTTTTCTGGTAAGAAGAGTCAGTATTGCGCTCCAAATGCCGTACACAGTGCAAATAGCACTCGCGTCTGTTCCCAGAAAGTACAGTGTATTGGACTGAAGAGGAGCTACTGTTCTTTTTTTTTTTTTTTTTTTTTTTTTTTTTTTTTTTTTTTGGTTTTTTGAGACAGGGTTTCTCTGTGTAGCTTTGTGCCTTTCCTGGGACTCACTTGGTAGACCAGGCTGGCCTCGAACTCACAGAGATCCGCCTGGCTCTGCCTCCCGAGTGCTGGGATTAAAGGCGTGCGCCACCACCGCCCGGCTGAGCTACTGTTCTTGTCAGTTTCCTAAGCAGAGTTGAACTAGATATGGTCCATTTGTGTAGGAAGCACAGTTCTTTTGTTCTGAGCAAGCTCACTGTTTGGACCACATAGGAAACGCAGTAGAGTAGAAGAGTGCTCTTTTCTCAAAAGCGGAGTGTGTTTCTTGTAAGGCGAGCTAGCGTTTGTTTCCTAGTCCTAAATGGAGTTGAATTACATGCAGTTTGTGGTGCTACGAGCAAGAGTTGTTTTCTGGTAAGGAAAGTCACTATTGTGCTCCCATTACCATACACAGTGCAAATAGCACTCGCGTCTGTTCCCAGCAAGTACAGTGTATTGGACTGAATAGGAACTACTGTTCTTGTCAGTTTCCTAAGCAGAGTTGAACTACATATGGTCCGAGTGTGTAGGAAGCACAGTTCTTTTGTTCTGAGCAAGCTCACAGTTCAGACCACATAGGAAACACAGTAGAGTAGAAGAGTGCTCTTTTCTCGAAAGCATAGTGTGTTTCTTGTAAAGCGAGCTAGCATTTGTTTCCCAGTCCTAAATGGAGTTGAATCACATGCAGTTTCTTTTCCTACGAGCAAGTGTTGTTTTCTGGTAAGGAAAGTCACTATTGCGCTCCCATTGCCATACACAGTGCAAATAGCACTCCCTTGTCTTCCCAGCAAGTACAGTGTATCGGTCTGAAGAGGAGCTACTGTTCTTGTCAGTTTCCTAAGCAGAGTTGAACTAGATATGTCCCGTGTGTGTAGGCAGCACAGTTCTTATGTTCTGAGCAAGCTCACTGTTCTGGCCCTATAGGAAAAACAGTAGAGTAGAAGAGTGCTCTTTTATCTAAAGCAGAGTGTTTTTTTTGTAAGGCGAGCTCGCGTTTGTTTCCCAGTCCTAAATGGAGTTGAATCACATGCAGTTTTTGGTCCTACGAGCAAGAGTTGTTTTATGGTAAGAAGAGTCACTATTGCCCTCCAAATGCCATACACAGTGCAAATAGCACTCGTGTCTGTTCCCAGCAAGTACAGTGTATTGGACTGAAGTGGAGCTACTGTTCTAGTCAGTTTCCTAAGCAGAGTTGAACTAGATATGGTCCATGTGTGTAGGAAGCACAGTTCTTTTGTTCTGAGCAAGCTCACTCTTTGGACCCCATAGGAAACACAGTAGAGTAAAAGAGTGCTCTTTTATAAAAAGCAGAGTGTGTTTCTTGTAAGGCGAGCTAGCGTTTGTTTCCCAGACCTAAATGGAGTTGAATCACATGCAATTTCTGGTCCTATGAGCAAGAGTTGTTTTCTGGTAAGGAAAGTCACTATTGTGCTCCCATTGCCATACACAGTGCAAATAGCACTCCTGTCTGTTCGCAGCAAGTACAGTGTATTGGATAGAAGAGGATCTACTGTTCTTGTCAGGTTCCTAAGCAGACTTGAACTAGATATGGCCCTGTGTGTAGGAAGCACAGTTTTTTTGTTCTGAGCAAGCTCACTGTTCGGACCCCATAGGAAACACAGAAGAGTAGAAGAGTGCTCTTTTCTCAAAAGCAGAGTGTGTTTCTTGTATGGCGAGCTAGCATTTGTTTCCCAGTCCTAAATGGGGTTGAATCCAATGTAGTTGTGGTCCTACGAGCAAGAGTTGTTTTCTGCAAAGGAAAATCACTATTGCGCTCCCATTGCCATACACAGTGCAAACAGCACCCGCGTCTGTTCCCAGCCAGTACTGTGTATCGGACTGAAGAGGAGCTACTGTTCTTGTCAGGTTCCTAAGCAGAGTTGAACTAGATATGGCCCGTGTGTAGGAAGCACAGTTCTTTTGTTCTGAGCAAGCTCACTGTTCTGGCCCTATAGGAAACACAGTAGAGTAGATAGTGCTCTTTTCTCTAAAGCAGAGTGTGTTTCTTGTAAGGCGAGCTAGCGTTTCTTTCCCAGTCTGAAATGGAGTTGAATCACATGCAGTTTCTGGTCCTACAAGCAAGAGTTGTTTTCTGGTAAGGAAAGTCACTATTGTGCTCCAATTGCCCTACACAGTGCAAATACCACTCGCGTCTGTTCCCAGCAAGTACAGTGTATTGGACTGAAGAGGATCTACTGTTCTTGTCAGTTTCCTAAGCAGTGTTGAACTAGATATGGCTGTTTGTGTAGGAATCACAGTTCTTTTGTTCTGAGTAAGCTCACTGTTCGGACCCCATAGGAAACACAGTAGAGTAGAAGAGTTCTCGTTTCTCAAAAGCAGGGTGTGTTTCATGTGATGCGAGCTAGCATTTGTTGCCCAGTCCTAAATGGAGTTGAATCACATGCAGTTTCTAATCCTACAAGCAAGAGTTGTTTTATGGTAAAAATAGTCACTATTGCGCTGCCATTGCCATACACAGCACAGATAGCACTGGCGTCTGTTCCCAGCAAGTATGGTGTATTGGACTGAAGAGGAGCTACTGTTCTTGTCAGTTTCCTAAGCAGAGTTGAACTAGATATGGCCCGTGTGTGTAGGAAGCACCGTTCTTTTGTTCTGAGCAAGCTCACTGTTTGGACCCCATAGGAAACACAGTAGAGTAGAAGAGTGCTCTTTTCTCAAAAGCAGAGTGTGTTTCATGAAAGGCGAGCTAGCATTTGTTTCCCAGTCCTAAATGGAGTTGAATCACATGCAGTTTCTTGTCCTACGAGCAAGGGTTGTTTTCTGGTAGGAAAGTCACTTTTGTGCTCCCATTGCCATACACAGTGCAAATAGCACTCGCGTCTCTTCCCATCAAGTACAGTGTATCGGACTGAAGAGGAGCTACTGTTCTTGTCAGTTTCCTAAGCAGAGTTGAACTAGATATGGCCCGTGTGTGTAGGAAGCACAGTTCTTTTGTTCTGAGCAAGCTCACTGTTCTGGCCCTATAGGAAACACAGTAGAGTAGATGAGTGCTCTTTTCTCTAAAGCAGAATGTGTTTCTTGTAAGGCGAGCTAGCGTTTGTTTCCCAGTCCTAAATGGAGTTGAATCACATGCAGTTTCTGGTCCTACGAGCAAGAGTTGTTTTCTGGTAAGGAAAGTCGCTATTGCGCAACCATTGCCATACACAGTGCAAATAGCACTCGCGTCTGTTCCCAGAAAGTACAGAGTATTGGACTGAATAGGTGCTAATGTTCTTGTCAGTTTCCTAAGCAGACTTGGACTAGATATGGCCGTGTGTGTAGGAAGCACAGTTTTTTTGTTCTGAGCAAGCTCACTCTTCGGACCCCACTGGAAACACAGTAGAGTAGAAGAGTGCTCTTTTCTCAAAAGCAGAGTGTGTTTCTTGTAAGGCGAGCTAGCGTTTGTTTCCCAGTCCTAAATGGAGTTGAATCACATGCAGTTTCTGATCCTACGAGCAAGGGTTATTTTCTGGTAAGGAAAGTCACTATTGCGCTCCCATTGCCATACACAGTGCAAATAGCCCTCCCGTCTGTTCCCAGCAAGTACAGTGTATTGGACTGAAGAGGAGCTACTGTTCTTCTCAGTTTCCTAAGCAGAGTTGAACTAGATATGGTCCATGTGTGTAGGAAGCACAGTTCTTTTGTTCTGAGCAAGCTCACTCTTTGGACCCCATAGGAAACACAGTAGAGTAAAAGAGTGCTCTTTTATCAAAAGAAGAGTGTGTTTCTTGTAAGGCAAGCTAGCGTTTGTTTCCCAGTCCTAAATGGAGTTGAGTCACATGCAGGTTTTTGTCCTAAGAGCAAGAGTTGTTTTCTGGTAAGACGAGTCACTATTGTGCTCCAATTGCCATACACAGTGCAAATAGCACTCGTGTCTCTTCCCCGCAAGTACTGTGTATTGGAATGAAGAGGAGCTACTGTTCTTGTCAGTTTCCTAAACAGAGTTGAACTAGATATGGCCCGTGTGTGTAGGAAGCACAGTTCTTTTGTTCTGAGCAAGCTCTCTGTTTGGACCCCATAGGAAACACAGTAGAGTAGAAGAGTGCTCTTTTCTCTAAAGCAGAGTGTGTTTCTTGTAAAGCGAGCTGGAGTTTGTTTCCCAGTCATAAATGGAATTGAATCACATGCAGTTTCTGGTCCTACGAGCAAGAGTTGTTTTCTGGTAAGAAGAGTCACTATTGCGCTGCCATTGCCATACACAGGACAAATAGCACTGGCGTCTGTTCCCAGCAAGTACAGTGTATTGGACTGAAGAGTATCTACTGTTCTTGTCAGGTTCCTAAGCAGAGTTGAACTAGATATGGCCGTGTTTGTAGGAAGCACAGTTTTTTTGTTCTGAGCAAGCTCACTATTCCGAACACATAGGAAACACAGTAGAGTAGAAGAGTGCTCTTTTCTCAAAAGCAGAGTGTGTTTCTTGGAAGGCGAGCTAGCGTTTGTTTCCCAGTGCTAAATGGAGTTGAATCACATGCAGTTTCTGGTCCTACGAGCAAGAGTTTTTTTCTGGTAAGGAAAGTCGCTATTGCGCTCCCATTGCCATACACAGTGCAAATAGCACTCCCGTCTGTTCCCAGCAAGTACAGTGTATTGGACTGAAGAGGAGCTACTGTTCTTCTCAGTTTCCTAAGCAAAGTTGAACTAGATATGGCCCGTGTGTGTAGGAAGCACAGTTCTTTTTTTCTGAGCAAGCTCACTGTTCTGGCCCTATAGGAAACACAGTAGAGGAGAAGAGTGCTCTTTTCTCAAAAGCAGAGTGTGTTTCTTCTAAGGCGAGCTAGAGTTTGTTTCCCAGTCCTAAATGGAGTTGAGTCACATGCAGTTTTTTGTCCTACGAGCAAGAGTTGTTTTCTGGTAAGACGAGTCACTATTGTGCTCCAATTGCCATACACAGTGCAAATAGCATTCGCGTCTGTTCTCAGCAAGTACAGTGTATCAGACTGAAGAGGAGCTACTGTTCTTGTCAGTTTCCTAAGCAGAGTGGAACTAGATATGGCCCGTGTGTGTAGGAAGCACAGTTATTATGTTCTGAGCAAGCTCACTGTTCTGGCCCTGTAGGAAACACAGCAGAGTAGAAGAGTGTTCTTTTCATTAAAGCAGAGTGTGTTTCTTATAAGGCGAGCTCTCGTTTGATTCCCGGTCGTAAATGGAGTTGAGTCACATGCAGTTTTTGGTCCTATGAGCAAGAGTTGTTTTCTGGTAAGAAGAGTCAGTATTGCGCTCCAAATGCCGTACACAGTGCAAATAGCACTCGCGTCTGTTCCCAGAAAGTACAGTGTATTGGACTGAAGAGGAGCTACTGTTCTTGTCAGTTTCCTAAGCAGAGTTGAACTAGATATGGTCCATTTGTGTAGGAAGCACAGTTCTTTTGTTCTGAGCAAGCTCACTGTTTGGACCACATAGGAAACGCAGTAGAGTAGAAGAGTGCTCTTTTCTCAAAAGCGGAGTGTGTTTCTTGTAAGGCGAGCTAGCGTTTGTTTCCTAGTGCTAAATGGAGTTGAATTACATGCAGTTTGTGGTGCTACGAGCAAGAGTTGTTTTCTGGTAAGGAAAGTCACTATTGTGCTCCCATTACCATACACAGTGCAAATAGCACTCGCGTCTGTTCCCAGCAAGTACAGTGTATTGGACTGAATAGGAACTACTGTTCTTGTCAGTTTCCTAAGCAGAGTTGAACTACATATGGTCCGAGTGTGTAGGAAGCACAGTTCTTTTGTTCTGAGCAAGCTCACAGTTCAGACCACATAGGAAACACAGTAGAGTAGAAGAGTGCTCTTTTCTCGAAAGCATAGTGTGTTTCTTGTAAAGCGAGCTAGCATTTGTTTCCCAGTCCTAAATGGAGTTGAATCACATGCAGTTTCTTTTCCTACGAGCAAGTGTTGTTTTCTGGTAAGGAAAGTCACTATTGCGCTCCCATTGCCATACACAGTGCAAATAGCACTCCCTTGTCTTCCCAGCAAGTACAGTGTATCGGTCTGAAGAGGAGCTACTGTTCTTGTCAGTTTCCTAAGCAGAGTTGAACTAGATATGTCCCGTGTGTGTAGGCAGCACAGTTCTTATGTTCTGAGCAAGCTCACTGTTCTGGCCCTATAGGAAAAACAGTAGAGTAGAAGAGTGCTCTTTTATCTAAAGCAGAGTGTTTTTTTTGTAAGGCGAGCTCGCGTTTGTTTCCCAGTCCTAAATGGAGTTGAATCACATGCAGTTTTTGGTCCTACGAGCAAGAGTTGTTTTATGGTAAGAAGAGTCACTATTGCCCTCCAAATGCCATACACAGTGCAAATAGCACTCGTGTCTGTTCCCAGCAAGTACAGTGTATTGGACTGAAGTGGAGCTACTGTTCTAGTCAGTTTCCTAAGCAGAGTTGAACTAGATATGGTCCATGTGTGTAGGAAGCACAGTTCTTTTGTTCTGAGCAAGCTCACTCTTTGGACCCCATAGGAAACACAGTAGAGTAAAAGAGTGCTCTTTTATAAAAAGCAGAGTGTGTTTCTTGTAAGGCGAGCTAGCGTTTGTTTCCCAGACCTAAATGGAGTTGAATCACATGCAATTTCTGGTCCTATGAGCAAGAGTTGTTTTCTGGTAAGGAAAGTCACTATTGTGCTCCCATTGCCATACACAGTGCAAATAGCACTCCTGTCTGTTCGCAGCAAGTACAGTGTATTGGATAGAAGAGGATCTACTGTTCTTGTCAGGTTCCTAAGCAGACTTGAACTAGATATGGCCCTGTGTGTAGGAAGCACAGTTTTTTTGTTCTGAGCAAGCTCACTGTTCGGACCCCATAGGAAACACAGAAGAGTAGAAGAGTGCTCTTTTCTCAAAAGCAGAGTGTGTTTCTTGTATGGCGAGCTAGCATTTGTTTCCCAGTCCTAAATGGGGTTGAATCCAATGTAGTTGTGGTCCTACGAGCAAGAGTTGTTTTCTGCAAAGGAAAATCACTATTGCGCTCCCATTGCCATACACAGTGCAAACAGCACCCGCGTCTGTTCCCAGCAAGTACAGTGTATCGGACTGAAGAGGAGCTACTGTTCTTGTCAGGTTCCTAAGCAGAGTTGAACTAGATATGGCCCGTGTGTAGGAAGCACAGTTCTTTTGTTCTGAGCAAGCTCACTGTTCTGGCCCTATAGGAAACACAGTAGAGTAGAAAGTGCTCTTTTCTCTAAAGCAGAGTGTGTTTCTTGTAAGGCGAGCTAGCGTTTCTTTCCCAGTCTGAAATGGAGTTGAATCACATGCAGTTTCTGGTCCTACAAGCAAGAGTTGTTTTCTGGTAAGGAAAGTCACTATTGTGCTCCAATTGCCCTACACAGTGCAAATACCACTCGCGTCTGTTCCCAGCAAGTACAGTGTATTGGACTGAAGAGGATCTACTGTTCTTGTCAGTTTCCTAAGCAGTGTTTAACTAGATATGGCTGTTTGTGTGGGAATCACAGTTCTTTTGTTCTGAGTAAGCTCACTGTTCGGACCCCTTAGGAAACACAGTAGAGTAGAAGAGTTCTCGTTTCTCAAAAGCAGGGTGTGTTTCATGTGATGCGAGCTAGCATTTGTTGCCCAGTCCTAAATGGAGTTGAATCACATGCAGTTTCTAATCCTACAAGCAAGAGTTGTTTTATGGTAAAAATAGTCACTATTGCGCTGCCATTGCCATACACAGCACAGATAGCACTGGCGTCTGTTCCCAGCAAGTATGGTGTATTGGACTGAAGAGGAGCTACTGTTCTTGTCAGTTTCCTAAGCAGAGTTGAACTAGATATGGCCCGTGTGTGTAGGAAGCACCGTTCTTTTGTTCTGAGCAAGCTCACTGTTTGGACCCCATAGGAAACACAGTAGAGTAGAAGAGTGCTCTTTTCTCAAAAGCAGAGTGTGTTTCATGAAAGGCGAGCTAGCATTTGTTTCCCAGTCCTAAATGGAGTTGAATCACATGCAGTTTCTGGTCCTACGAGCAAGGGTTGTTTTCTGGTAGGAAAGTCACTGTTGTGCTCCCATTGCCATACACAGTGCAAATAGCACTCGCGTCTCTTCCCATCAAGTACAGTGTATCGGACTGAAGAGGAGCTACTGTTCTTGTCAGTTTCCTAAGCAGAGTTGAACTAGATATGGCCCGTGTGTGTAGGAAGCACAGTTCTTTTGTTCTGAGCAAGCTCACTGTTCTGGCCCTATAGGAAACACAGTAGAGTAGATGAGTGCTCTTTTCTCTAAAGCAGAATGTGTTTCTTGTAAGGCGAGCTAGCGTTTGTTTCCCAGTCCTAAATGGAGTTGAATCACATGCAGTTTCTGGTCCTACGAGCAAGAGTTGTTTTCTGGTAAGGAAAGTCGCTATTGCGCAACCATTGCCATACACAGTGCAAATAGCACTCGCGTCTGTTCCCAGAAAGTACAGAGTATTGGACTGAATAGGTGCTAATGTTCTTGTCAGTTTCCTAAGCAGACTTGGACTAGATATGGCCGTGTGTGTAGGAAGCACAGTTTTTTTGTTCTGAGCAAGCTCACTCTTCGGACCCCACTGGAAACACAGTAGAGTAGAAGAGTGCTCTTTTCTCAAAAGCAGAGTGTGTTTCTTGTAAGGCGAGCTAGCGTTTGTTTCCCAGTCCTAAATGGAGTTGAATCACATGCAGTTTCTGATCCTACGAGCAAGGGTTATTTTCTGGTAAGGAAAGTCACTATTGCGCTCCCATTGCCATACACAGTGCAAATAGCCCTCCCGTCTGTTCCCAGCAAGTACAGTGTATTGGACTGAAGAGGAGCTACTGTTCTTCTCAGTTTCCTAAGCAGAGTTGAACTAGATATGGTCCATGTGTGTAGGAAGCACAGTTCTTTTGTTCTGAGCAAGCTCACTCTTTGGACCCCATAGGAAACACAGTAGAGTAAAAGAGTGCTCTTTTATCAAAAGAAGAGTGTGTTTCTTGTAAGGCAAGCTAGCGTTTGTTTCCCAGTCCTAAATGGAGTTGAGTCACATGCAGGTTTTTGTCCTAAGAGCAAGAGTTGTTTTCTGGTAAGACGAGTCACTATTGTGCTCCAATTGCCATACACAGTGCAAATAGCACTCGTGTCTCTTCCCCGCAAGTACTGTGTATTGGAATGAAGAGGAGCTACTGTTCTTGTCAGTTTCCTAAACAGAGTTGAACTAGATATGGCCCGTGTGTGTAGGAAGCACAGTTCTTTTGTTCTGAGCAAGCTCTCTGTTTGGACCCCATAGGAAACACAGTAGAGTAGAAGAGTGCTCTTTTCTCTAAAGCAGAGTGTGTTTCTTGTAAAGCGAGCTGGAGTTTGTTTCCCAGTCATAAATGGAATTGAATCACATGCAGTTTCTGGTCCTACGAGCAAGAGTTGTTTTCTGGTAAGAAGAGTCACTATTGCGCTGCCATTGCCATACACAGGACAAATAGCACTGGCGTCTGTTCCCAGCAAGTACAGTGTATTGGACTGAAGAGTATCTACTGTTCTTGTCAGGTTCCTAAGCAGAGTTGAACTAGATATGGCCGTGTTTGTAGGAAGCACAGTTTTTTTGTTCTGAGCAAGCTCACTATTCCGAACACATAGGAAACACAGTAGAGTAGAAGAGTGCTCTTTTCTCAAAAGCAGAGTGTGTTTCTTGGAAGGCGAGCTAGCGTTTGTTTCCCAGTGCTAAATGGAGTTGAATCACATGCAGTTTCTGGTCCTACGAGCAAGAGTTTTTTTCTGGTAAGGAAAGTCGCTATTGCGCTCCCATTGCCATACACAGTGCAAATAGCACTCCCGTCTGTTCCCAGCAAGTACAGTGTATTGGACTGAAGAGGAGCTACTGTTCTTCTCAGTTTCCTAAGCAAAGTTGAACTAGATATGGCCCGTGTGTGTAGGAAGCACAGTTCTTTTTTTCTGAGCAAGCTCACTGTTCTGGCCCTATAGGAAACACAGTAGAGGAGAAGAGTGCTCTTTTCTCAAAAGCAGAGTGTGTTTCTTCTAAGGCGAGCTAGAGTTTGTTTCCCAGTCCTAAATGGAGTTGAGTCACATGCAGTTTTTTGTCCTACGAGCAAGAGTTGTTTTCTGGTAAGACGAGTCACTATTGTGCTCCAATTGCCATACACAGTGCAAATAGCATTCGCGTCTGTTCTCAGCAAGTACAGTGTATCAGACTGAAGAGGAGCTACTGTTCTTGTCAGTTTCCTAAGCAGAGTGGAACTAGATATGGCCCGTGTGTGTAGGAAGCACAGTTATTATGTTCTGAGCAAGCTCACTGTTCTGGCCCTGTAGGAAACACAGCAGAGTAGAAGAGTGTTCTTTTCATTAAAGCAGAGTGTGTTTCTTATAAGGCGAGCTCTCGTTTGATTCCCGGTCGTAAATGGAGTTGAGTCACATGCAGTTTTTGGTCCTATGAGCAAGAGTTGTTTTCTGGTAAGAAGAGTCAGTATTGCGCTCCAAATGCCGTACACAGTGCAAATAGCACTCGCGTCTGTTCCCAGAAAGTACAGTGTATTGGACTGAAGAGGAGCTACTGTTCTTGTCAGTTTCCTAAGCAGAGTTGAACTAGATATGGTCCATTTGTGTAGGAAGCACAGTTCTTTTGTTCTGAGCAAGCTCACTGTTTGGACCACATAGGAAACGCAGTAGAGTAGAAGAGTGCTCTTTTCTCAAAAGCGGAGTGTGTTTCTTGTAAGGCGAGCTAGCGTTTGTTTCCTAGTCCTAAATGGAGTTGAATTACATGCAGTTTGTGGTGCTACGAGCAAGAGTTGTTTTCTGGTAAGGAAAGTCACTATTGTGCTCCCATTACCATACACAGTGCAAATAGCACTCGCGTCTGTTCCCAGCAAGTACAGTGTATTGGACTGAATAGGAACTACTGTTCTTGTCAGTTTCCTAAGCAGAGTTGAACTACATATGGTCCGAGTGTGTAGGAAGCACAGTTCTTTTGTTCTGAGCAAGCTCACAGTTCAGACCACATAGGAAACACAGTAGAGTAGAAGAGTGCTCTTTTCTCGAAAGCATAGTGTGTTTCTTGTAAAGCGAGCTAGCATTTGTTTCCCAGTCCTAAATGGAGTTGAATCACATGCAGTTTCTTTTCCTACGAGCAAGTGTTGTTTTCTGGTAAGGAAAGTCACTATTGTGCTCCCATTGCCATACACAGTGCAAATAGCACTCCCTTGTCTTCCCAGCAAGTACAGTGTATCGGTCTGAAGAGGAGCTACTGTTCTTGTCAGTTTCCTAAGCAGAGTTGAACTAGATATGTCCCGTGTGTGTAGGCAGCACAGTTCTTATGTTCTGAGCAAGCTCACTGTTCTGGCCCTATAGGAAAAACAGTAGAGTAGAAGAGTGCTCTTTTATCTAAAGCAGAGTGTTTTTTTTGTAAGGCGAGCTCGCGTTTGTTTCCCAGTCCTAAATGGACTTGAATCACATGCAGTTTTTGGTCCTACGAGCAAGAGTTGTTTTATGGTAAGAAGAGTCACTATTGCCCTCCAAATGCCATACACAGTGCAAATAGCACTCGTGTCTGTTCCCAGCAAGTACAGTGTATTGGACTGAAGTGGAGCTACTGTTCTAGTCAGTTTCCTAAGCAGAGTTGAACTAGATATGGTCCATGTGTGTAGGAAGCACAGTTCTTTTGTTCTGAGCAAGCTCACTCTTTGGACCCCATAGGAAACACAGTAGAGTAAAAGAGTGCTCTTTTATAAAAAGCAGAGTGTGTTTCTTGTAAGGCGAGCTAGCGTTTGTTTCCCAGACCTAAATGGAGTTGAATCACATGCAATTTCTGGTCCTATGAGCAAGAGTTGTTTTCTGGTAAGGAAAGTCACTATTGTGCTCCCATTGCCATACACAGTGCAAATAGCACTCCTGTCTGTTCGCAGCAAGTACAGTGTATTGGATAGAAGAGGATCTACTGTTCTTGTCAGGTTCCTAAGCAGACTTGAACTAGATATGGCCCTGTGTGTAGGAAGCACAGTTTTTTTGTTCTGAGCAAGCGCACTGTTCGGACCCCATAGGAAACACAGAAGAGTAGAAGAGTGCTCTTTTCTCAAAAGCAGAGTGTGTTTCTTGTATGGCGAGCTAGCATTTGTTTCCCAGTCCTAAATGGGGTTGAATCCAATGTAGTTGTGGTCCTACGAGCAAGAGTTGTTTTCTGCAAAGGAAAATCACTATTGCGCTCCCATTGCCATACACAGTGCAAACAGCACCCGCGTCTGTTCCCAGCAAGTACTGTGTATCGGACTGAAGAGGAGCTACTGTTCTTGTCAGGTTCCTAAGCAGAGTTGAACTAGATATGGCCCGTGTGTAGGAAGCACAGTTCTTTTGTTCTGAGCAAGCTCACTGTTCTGGCCCTATAGGAAACACAGTAGAGTAGAAAGTGCTCTTTTCTCTAAAGCAGAGTGTGTTTCTTGTAAGGCGAGCTAGCGTTTCTTTCCCAGTCTGAAATGGAGTTGAATCACATGCAGTTTCTGGTCCTACAAGCAAGAGTTGTTTTCTGGTAAGGAAAGTCACTATTGTGCTCCAATTGCCCTACACAGTGCAAATACCACTCGCGTCTGTTCCCAGCAAGTACAGTGTATTGGACTGAAGAGGATCTACTGTTCTTGTCAGTTTCCTAAGCAGTGTTGAACTAGATATGGCTGTTTGTGTAGGAATCACAGTTCTTTTGTTCTGAGTAAGCTCACTGTTCGGACCCCATAGGAAACACAGTAGAGTAGAAGAGTTCTCGTTTCTCAAAAGCAGGGTGTGTTTCATGTGATGCGAGCTAGCATTTGTTGCCCAGTCCTAAATGGAGTTGAATCACATGCAGTTTCTAATCCTACAAGCAAGAGTTGTTTTATGGTAAAAATAGTCACTATTGCGCTGCCATTGCCATACACAGCACAGATAGCACTGGCGTCTGTTCCCAGCAAGTATGGTGTATTGGACTGAAGAGGAGCTACTGTTCTTGTCAGTTTCCTAAGCAGAGTTGAACTAGATATGGCCCGTGTGTGTAGGAAGCACCGTTCTTTTGTTCTGAGCAAGCTCACTGTTTGGACCCCATAGGAAACACAGTAGAGTAGAAGAGTGCTCTTTTCTCAAAAGCAGAGTGTGTTTCATGAAAGGCGAGCTAGCATTTGTTTCCCAGTCCTAAATGGAGTTGAATCACATGCAGTTTCTGGTCCTACGAGCAAGGGTTGTTTTCTGGTAGGAAAGTCACTTTTGTGCTCCCATTGCCATACACAGTGCAAATAGCACTCGCGTCTCTTCCCATCAAGTACAGTGTATCGGACTGAAGAGGAGCTACTGTTCTTGTCAGTTTCCTAAGCAGAGTTGAACTAGATATGGCCCGTGTGTGTAGGAAGCACAGTTCTTTTGTTCTGAGCAAGCTCACTGTTCTGGCCCTATAGGAAACACAGTAGAGTAGATGAGTGCTCTTTTCTCTAAAGCAGAATGTGTTTCTTGTAAGGCGAGCTAGCGTTTGTTTCCCAGTCCTAAATGGAGTTGAATCACATGCAGTTTCTGGTCCTACGAGCAAGAGTTGTTTTCTGGTAAGGAAAGTCGCTATTGCGCAACCATTGCCATACACAGTGCAAATAGCACTCGCGTCTGTTCCCAGAAAGTACAGAGTATTGGACTGAATAGGTGCTAATGTTCTTGTCAGTTTCCTAAGCAGACTTGGACTAGATATGGCCGTGTGTGTAGGAAGCACAGTTTTTTTGTTCTGAGCAAGCTCACTCTTCGGACCCCACTGGAAACACAGTAGAGTAGAAGAGTGCTCTTTTCTCAAAAGCAGAGTGTGTTTCTTGTAAGGCGAGCTAGCGTTTGTTTCCCAGTCCTAAATGGAGTTGAATCACATGCAGTTTCTGATCCTACGAGCAAGGGTTATTTTCTGGTAAGGAAAGTCACTATTGCGCTCCCATTGCCATACACAGTGCAAATAGCCCTCCCGTCTGTTCCCAGCAAGTACAGTGTATTGGACTGAAGAGGAGCTACTGTTCTTCTCAGTTTCCTAAGCAGAGTTGAACTAGATATGGTCCATGTGTGTAGGAAGCACAGTTCTTTTGTTCTGAGCAAGCTCACTCTTTGGACCCCATAGGAAACACAGTAGAGTAAAAGAGTGCTCTTTTATCAAAAGAAGAGTGTGTTTCTTGTAAGGCAAGCTAGCGTTTGTTTCCCAGTCCTAAATGGAGTTGAGTCACATGCAGGTTTTTGTCCTAAGAGCAAGAGTTGTTTTCTGGTAAGACGAGTCACTATTGTGCTCCAATTGCCATACACAGTGCAAATAGCACTCGTGTCTCTTCCCCGCAAGTACTGTGTATTGGAATGAAGAGGAGCTACTGTTCTTGTCAGTTTCCTAAACAGAGTTGAACTAGATATGGCCCGTGTGTGTAGGAAGCACAGTTCTTTTGTTCTGAGCAAGCTCTCTGTTTGGACCCCATAGGAAACACAGTAGAGTAGAAGAGTGCTCTTTTCTCTAAAGCAGAGTGTGTTTCTTGTAAAGCGAGCTGGAGTTTGTTTCCCAGTCATAAATGGAATTGAATCACATGCAGTTTCTGGTCCTACGAGCAAGAGTTGTTTTCTGGTAAGAAGAGTCACTATTGCGCTGCCATTGCCATACACAGGACAAATAGCACTGGCGTCTGTTCCCAGCAAGTACAGTGTATTGGACTGAAGAGTATCTACTGTTCTTGTCAGGTTCCTAAGCAGAGTTGAACTAGATATGGCCGTGTTTGTAGGAAGCACAGTTTTTTTGTTCTGAGCAAGCTCACTATTCCGAACACATAGGAAACACAGTAGAGTAGAAGAGTGCTCTTTTCTCAAAAGCAGAGTGTGTTTCTTGGAAGGCGAGCTAGCGTTTGTTTCCCAGTGCTAAATGGAGTTGAATCACATGCAGTTTCTGGTCCTACGAGCAAGAGTTTTTTTCTGGTAAGGAAAGTCGCTATTGCGCTCCCATTGCCATACACAGTGCAAATAGCACTCCCGTCTGTTCCCAGCAAGTACAGTGTATTGGACTGAAGAGGAGCTACTGTTCTTCTCAGTTTCCTAAGCAAAGTTGAACTAGATATGGCCCGTGTGTGTAGGAAGCACAGTTCTTTTTTTCTGAGCAAGCTCACTGTTCTGGCCCTATAGGAAACACAGTAGAGGAGAAGAGTGCTCTTTTCTCAAAAGCAGAGTGTGTTTCTTCTAAGGCGAGCTAGAGTTTGTTTCCCAGTCCTAAATGGAGTTGAGTCACATGCAGTTTTTTGTACTACGAGCAAGAGTTGTTTTCTGGTAAGACGAGTCACTATTGTGCTCCAATTGCCATACACAGTGCAAATAGCATTCGCGTCTGTTCTCAGCAAGTACAGTGTATCAGACTGAAGAGGAGCTACTGTTCTTGTCAGTTTCCTAAGCAGAGTGGAACTAGATATGGCCCGTGTGTGTAGGAAGCACAGTTATTATGTTCTGAGCAAGCTCACTGTTCTGGCCCTGTAGGAAACACAGCAGAGTAGAAGAGTGTTCTTTTCATTAAAGCAGAGTGTGTTTCTTATAAGGCGAGCTCTCGTTTGATTCCCGGTCGTAAATGGAGTTGAGTCACATGCAGTTTTTGGTCCTATGAGCAAGAGTTGTTTTCTGGTAAGAAGAGTCAGTATTGCGCTCCAAATGCCGTACACAGTGCAAATAGCACTCGCGTCTGTTCCCAGAAAGTACAGTGTATTGGACTGAAGAGGAGCTACTGTTCTTGTCAGTTTCCTAAGCAGAGTTGAACTAGATATGGTCCATTTGTGTAGGAAGCACAGTTCTTTTGTTCTGAGCAAGCTCACTGTTTGGACCACATAGGAAACGCAGTAGAGTAGAAGAGTGCTCTTTTCTCAAAAGCGGAGTGTGTTTCTTGTAAGGCGAGCTAGCGTTTGTTTCCTAGTCCTAAATGGAGTTGAATTACATGCAGTTTGTGGTGCTACGAGCAAGAGTTGTTTTCTGGTAAGGAAAGTCACTATTGTGCTCCCATTACCATACACAGTGCAAATAGCACTCGCGTCTGTTCCCAGCAAGTACAGTGTATTGGACTGAATAGGAACTACTGTTCTTGTCAGTTTCCTAAGCAGAGTTGAACTACATATGGTCCGAGTGTGTAGGAAGCACAGTTCTTTTGTTCTGAGCAAGCTCACAGTTCAGACCACATAGGAAACACAGTAGAGTAGAAGAGTGCTCTTTTCTCTAAAGCAGAGTGTGTTTCTTGTAAAGCGAGCTGGAGTTTGTTTCCCAGTCATAAATGGAATTGAATCACATGCAGTTTCTGGTCCTACGAGCAAGAGTTTATTTCTGGTAAGGAAAGTCACTATTGTGCTCCCATTGCCATACACAGGGCAAATAGAACTGGTGTCTGTTCCCAGCCTGTACAGTGCATTGGACTGAAGAGGTTCCACTGTTCTTGTCAGTTTTCTAAGCAGAATTGAACTAGATATGGCCCGTGTTTGTAGGAAGCACAGTTCTTTTGTTCTGAGCAAGCTCACTGTTCTGGCCCTATAGGAAACACAGTAGAGTAGAAGAGTGCTCTTTTCTCAAAAGCAGAGTGTGTTTCTTGTAAGGCTAGCTAGTGTTTGTTTCCCAGTCCTAAATGGAGTTGAGTCACATGCAGGTTTTGATCCTACGAGCAAGAAGGTTTTCTTGTAAGAAGAGTCACAATTGGGCTCCCATTGCCATACACAGTACAAATAGCACTGGCGTCTGTTCCCAGCTTGTACAGTGTATTGGACTGAAAAGGATCTGTTGTTCTTGTCAGTTTCCTAAGCAGAGTTGAACTAGATATGGCCGTGTGTGCAGGAAGCACAGTTATTTTTTTCTGAGCAAGCTCACTGTTCTGGCCCTATAGGAAACACAGTAGAGGAGAAGAGTGCTCTTTTCTCAAAAGCAGAGTGTGTTTCTGCTAAGGCGAGCTAGAGTTTGTTTCCCAGTCCTAAATGGAGTTGAGTCACATGCAGTTTTTTGTCCTACGAGCAAGAGTTGTTTTCTGGTAAGACGAGTCACTATTGTGCTCCAATTGCCATACACAGTGCAAATAGCACTCGCGTCTGTTCTCAGCAAGTACAGTGTATCAGACTGAAGAGGAGCTACTGTTCTTGTCAGTTTCCTAAGCAGAGTGGAACTAGATATGGCCCGTGTGTGTAGGAAGCACAGTTATTATGTTCTGAGCAAGCTCACTGTTCTGGCCCTGTAGGAAACACAGCAGAGTAGAAGAGTGTTCTTTTCACTAAAGCAGAGTGTTTTTCTTGTAAGGTGAGCTCGCTTTTGATTCCCAGTCCTAAATGGAGTTGAGTCACATGCAGTTTTTGGTCCTATGAGCAAGAGTTGTTTTCTGGTAAGAAGAGTCACTATTGCGCTCCAAATGCCGTACACAGTGCAAATAGCACTCGCGTCTGTTCCCAGAAAGTACAGTGTATTGGACTGAAGAGGAGCTACTGTTCTTGTCAGTTTCCTAAGCAGAGTTGAACTAGATATGGTCCATTTGTGTAGGAAGCACAGTTCTTTTGTTCTGAGCAAGCTCACTGTTTGGACCACATAGGAAACGCGCTAGAGTAGAAGAGTGCTCTTTTCTCAAAAGCAGAGTGTGTTACTTGTAAGGCGAGCTAGCGTTAGTTTCCTATTCCTAAATGGAGTTGAATCACATGCAGTTTGTGGTGCTACGAGCAAGAGTTGTTTTCTGGTAATGAAAGTCACTATTGTGCTCCCATTACCATACACAGGGCAAATAGCACTCGCGTCTGTTCCCAGCAAGTACAGTGTATTGGACTGAATAGGAACTACTGTTCTTGTCAGTTTCCTAAGCAGAGTTGAACTACATATGGTCTGAGTGTGTAGGAAGCACAGTTCTTTTGTTCTTAACCAAGCTCACAGTTCAGACCACATAGGAAACACAGTAGAGTAGAAGAGTGCTCTTTTCTCGAAAGCATAGTGTGTTTCTTGTAAAGCGAGCTAGCATTTGTTTCCCAGTCCTAAATGGAGTTGAATCACATGCAGTTTCTTTTCCTACGAGCAAGTGTTGTTTTCTGGTAAGGAAAGTCACTATTGCGCTCCCATTGCCATACACAGTGCAAATAGCACTCCCTTGTCTTCCCAGCAAGTACAGTGTATCGGTCTGAAGAGGAGCTACTGTTCTTGTCAGTTTCCTAAGCAGAGTTGAACTAGATATGTCCCGTGTGTGTAGGCAGCACAGTTCTTATGTTCTGAGCAAGCTCACTGTTCTGGCCCTATAGGAAAAACAGTAGAGTAGAAGAGTGCTCTTTTATCTAAAGCAGAGTGTTTTTTTTGTAAGGCGAGCTCGCGTTTGTTTCCCAGTCCTAAATGGAGTTGAATCACATGCAGTTTTTGGTCCTACGAGCAAGAGTTGTTTTATGGTAAGAAGAGTCACTATTGCCCTCCAAATGCCATACACAGTGCAAATAGCACTCGTGTCTGTTCCCAGCAAGTACAGTGTATTGGACTGAAGAGGAGCTACTGTTCTAGTCAGTTTCCTAAGCAGAGTTGAACTAGATATGGTCCATGTGTGTAGGAAGCACAGTTCTTTTGTTCTGAGCAAGCTCACTCTTTGGACCCCATAGGAAACACAGTAGAGTAAAAGAGTGCTCTTTTATAAAAAGCAGAGTGTGTTTCTTGTAAGGCGAGCTAGCGTTTGTTTCCCAGACCTAAATGGAGTTGAATCACATGCAATTTCTGGTCCTATGAGCAAGAGTTGTTTTCTGGTAAGGAAAGTCACTATTGTGCTCCCATTGCCATACACAGTGCAAATAGCACTCCTGTCTGTTCGCAGCAAGTACAGTGTATTGGATAGAAGAGGATCTACTGTTCTTGTCAGGTTCCTAAGCAGACTTGAACTAGATATGGCCCTGTGTGTAGGAAGCACAGTTTTTTTGTTCTGAGCAAGCTCACTGTTCGGACCCCATAGGAAACACAGAAGAGTAGAAGAGTGCTCTTTTCTCAAAAGCAGAGTGTGTTTCTTGTATGGCGAGCTAGCATTTGTTTCCCAGTCCTAAATGGGGTTGAATCCAATGTAGTTGTGGTCCTACGAGCAAGAGTTGTTTTCTGCAAAGGAAAATCACTATTGCGCTCCCATTGCCATACACAGTGCAAACAGCACCCGCGTCTGTTCCCAGCAAGTACAGTGTATCGGACTGAAGAGGAGCTACTGTTCTTGTCAGGTTCCTAAGCAGAGTTGAACTAGATATGGCCCGTGTGTAGGAAGCACAGTTCTTTTGTTCTGAGCAAGCTCACTGTTCTGGCCCTATAGGAAACACAGTAGAGTAGAAAGTGCTCTTTTCTCTAAAACAGAGTGTGTTTCTTGTAAGGCGAGCTAGCGTTTCTTTCCCAGTCTGAAATGGAGTTGAATCACATGCAGTTTCTGGTCCTACAAGCAAGAGTTGTTTTCTGGTAAGGAAAGTCACTATTGTTCTCCAATTGCCCTACACAGTGCAAATACCACTCGCGTCTGTTCCCAGGAAGTACAGTGTATTGGACTGAAGAGGATCTACTGTTCTTGTCAGTTTCCTAAGCAGTGTTGAACTAGATATGGCTGTTTGTGTAGGAATCACAGTTCTTTTGTTCTGAGCAAGCTCACTGTTCGGACCCCATAGGAAACACAGTAGAGTAGAAGAGTTCTCGTTTCTCAAAAGCAGGGTGTGTTTCATGTGATGCGAGCTAGCATTTGTTGCCCAGTCCTAAATGGAGTTGAATCACATGCAGTTTCTAATCCTACAAGCAAGAGTTGTTTTATGGTAAAAATAGTCACTATTGCGCTGCCATTGCCATACACAGCACAGATAGCACTGGCGTCTGTTCCCAGCAAGTATGGTGTATTGGACTGAAGAGGATCTACTGTTCTTGTCAGGTTCCTAAGCAGAATTGAACTAGATATGGCCGTGTGTGTAGGAAGCACAGTTCTTTTGTTCAGAGCAAGCTCACCGTTTGGACACTATAGGAAACACAGTAGAGTAGAAGAGTGCTCTTATCTCAAAAGCAGAGTGTGTTTCTTGTACGGCAAGCTAGCGTTTGTTTCCCAGTCCTAAATGGAGTTGAATCACATGCAGTTTCTGGTCCTACGAGCAAGAGTTTATTTCTGGTAAGGAAAGTCACTATTGTGCTCCCATTGCCATACACAGGGCAAATAGAACTGGTGTCTGTTCCCAGCCTGTACAGTGCATTGGACTGAAGAGGGTCCACTGTTCTTGTCAGTTTTCTAAGCAGAATTGAACTAGATATGGCCCGTGTTTGTAGGAAGCACAGTTCTTTTGTTCTGAGCAAGCTCACTGTTCTGGCCCTATAGGAAACACAGTAGAGTAGAAGAGTGCTCTTTTCTCAAAAGCAGAGTGTGTTTCTTGTAAGGCTAGCTAGTGTTTGTTTCCCAGTCCTAAATGGAGTTGAGTCACATGCAGGTTTTGATCCTACGAGCAAGAAGGTTTTCTTGTAAGAAGAGTCACAATTGGGCTCCCATTGCCATACACAGTACAAATAGCACTGGCGTCTGTTCCCAGCTTGTACAGTGTATTGGACTGAAAAGGATCTGTTGTTCTTGTCAGTTTCCTAAGCAGAGTTGAACTAGATATGGCCATGTGTGCAGGAAGCACAGTTATTTTTTTCTGAGCAAGCTCACTGTTCTGGCCCTATAGGGAACACAGTAGAGGAGAAGAGTGCTCTTTTCTCAAAAGCAGAGTGTGTTTCTGCTAAGGCGAGCTAGAGTTTGTTTCCCAGTCCTAAATGGAGTTGAGTCACATGCAGTTTTTTGTCCTACGAGCAAGAGTTGTTTTCTGGTAAGACGAGTCACTATTGTGCTCCAATTGCCATACACAGTGCAAATAGCACTCGCGTCTGTTCTCAGCAAGTACAGTGTATCAGACTGAAGAGGAGCTACTGTTCTTGTCAGTTTCCTAAGCAGAGTGGAACTAGATATGGCCCGTGTGTGTAGGAAGCACAGTTATTATGTTCTGAGCAAGCTCACTGTTCTGGCCCTGTAGGAAACACAGCAGAGTAGAAGAGTGTTCTTTTCACTAAAGCAGAGTGTTTTTCTTGTAAGGTGAGCTCGCTTTTGATTCCCAGTCCTAAATGGAGTTGAGTCACATGCAGTTTTTGGTCCTATGAGCAAGAGTTGTTTTCTGGTAAGAAGAGTCACTATTGCGCTCCAAATGCCGTACACAGTGCAAATAGCACTCGCGTCTGTTCCCAGAAAGTACAGTGTATTGGACTGAAGAGGAGCTACTGTTCTTGTCAGTTTCCTAAGCAGAGTTGAACTAGATATGGTCCATTTGTGTAGGAAGCACAGTTCTTTTGTTCTGAGCAAGCTCACTGTTTGGACCACATAGGAAACGCGCTAGAGTAGAAGAGTGCTCTTTTCTCAAAAGCAGAGTGTGTTACTTGTAAGGCGAGCTAGCGTTAGTTTCCTATTCCTAAATGGAGTTGAATCACATGCAGTTTGTGGTGCTACGAGCAAGAGTTGTTTTCTGGTAATGAAAGTCACTATTGTGCTCCCATTACCATACACAGGGCAAATAGCACTCGCGTCTGTTCCCAGCAAGTACAGTGTATTGGACTGAATAGGAACTACTGTTCTTGTCAGTTTCCTAAGCAGAGTTGAACTACATATGGTCTGAGTGTGTAGGAAGCACAGTTCTTTTGTTCTTAACCAAGCTCACAGTTCAGACCACATAGGAAACACAGTAGAGTAGAAGAGTGCTCTTTTATCTAAAGCAGAGTGTTTTTTTTGTAAGGCGAGCTCGCGTTTGTTTCCCAGTCCTAAATGGAGTTGAATCACATGAAGTTTTTGGTCCTACGAGCAAGAGTTGTTTTATGGTAAGAAGAGTCACTATTGCCCTCCAAATGCCATACACAGTGCAAATAGCACTCGCGTCTGTTCCCAGCAAGTACAGTGTATTGGACTGAAGAGGAGCTACTGTTCTAGTCAGTTTCCAAGCAGAGTTGAACTAGATATGGTCCATGTGTGTAGGAAGCACAGTTCTTTTGTTCTGAGCAAGCTCACTCTTTGGACCCCATAGGAAACACAGTAGAGTAAAAGAGTGCTCTTTTATAAAAAGCAGAGTGTGTTTCTTGTAAGGCGAGCTAGCGTTTGTTTCCCAGACCTAAATGGAGTTGAATCACATGCAATTTCTGGTCCTATGAGCAAGAGTTGTTTTCTGGTAAGGAAAGTCACTATTGTGCTCCCATTGCCATACACAGTGCAAATAGCACTCCTGTCTGTTCGCAGCAAGTACAGTGTATTGGATAGAAGAGGATCTACTGTTCTTGTCAGGTTCCTAAGCAGACTTGAACTAGATATGGCCCTGTGTGTAGGAAGCACAGTTTTTTTGTTCTGAGCAAGCTCACTGTTCGGACCACATAGGAAACACAGTAGAGTAGAAGAGTGCTCTTTTCTCAAAAGCAGAGTGTGTTTCTTGTATGGCGAGCTAGCGTTTGTTTCCCAGTCCTAAATGGAGTTCAATCCAATGTAGTTTGTGGTCCTATGAGCAAGAGTTGTTTTCTGGAAAGGAAAGTCACTATTGCGCTCCCATTGCCATACACAGTGCAAATAGCCCTCCCGTCTGTTCCCAGTAAGTACAGTGTATTGGACTGAAGAGGAGAGACTTCTCTTCTCAGTTTCCTAAGCAGAGTTGAACTAGATATGGCCCGTGTGTGTAGGAAGCACAGTTCTTTTGTTATGAGTAAGCTCATTGTTCTGGCCCTATAGGAAACACAGTAGAGTAGAAGAGTGCTCTTTTCTCAAAAGCAGAGTGTGTTTCTTGTAAGGCGAGCTAGCGTTTGTTTCCCAGTCCTAAATGGAGTTGAATCACATGCAGTTTCTGGTCCTACGAGCAAGAGTTGTTTTCTGGTAAGGAAAGTCATTATTGCACTCCCATTGCCATACATAGTGCACATAGCACTAGCGTCTGTTTCCAGCAAGTACAGTGTATTGGACGGAATAGGAACTACTGTTCTTGTCAGTTTTCTAAGCAGAGTTGAACTACATATGTTCCGTGTGTGTAGGAAGCACAGTTCTTTTGTTCTTAGCAAGCTCACTGTTTGGACCCCGAAGGAAACACAGTAGAGTAGAAGAGTGCTCTTTTTTCAAAAGCAGAGTGTGTTTCTTGTAAGGCGAGCTAGCGTTTGTTTCCTAGTCCTAAATGGAGTTGAATCACATGCAGTTTCTGGTCCTACGAGCAAGAGTTGTTTTCTGGTAAGGAAAGTCATTATTGCGCTCCCATTGCCATACATAGTGCAAATAGCACTCGCGTCTGTTCCCAGCAAGTACAGTGTATTGGACTGAAGAGGAACTACTGTTCTTGTCAGTTTCCTAAGCAGAGTTGAACTAGATATGGCCCGTGTGTGTAGGAAGCACAGTTCTTTTGTTCTGAGCAAGCTCACTATACGGACACCATAGGAAACACTGTAGAGTAGAAGAGTGCTCTTTTCTCAAAAGCAGAGTGTGTTTCTTGAAAGGCAAGCTAGTGTTTGTTTCCCATTCAGGAAAGGAATTGAATCCCATGCAGTTTCTGGTCCTATGAGCAAGAGTTGTTTTCTGGGAAGAAGAGTCACTATTGCGCTCCCATTGCCATACACAGTGCAAATAGCACTCGCGTCTGTTCCCAGCAAGTACAGTGTATCGGACTGAAGAGGAGCTACTGTTCTTGTCAGTTTCCTAAGCAGAGTTGAACTAGATATGTCCCGTGTGTGTAGGAAGCACAGTTCTTTTGTTCTGAGTAAGCTCATTGTTCTGGCCCTATAGGAAACACAATTGAGTAGAAGAGTGCTCTTTTCTCAAAAGCAGAGTGTGTTTCTTGTAAGAAGAGATAGAGTTTGTTTCCCAGTCCTAAATGGAGTTGAGTCACATGCAGTTTTTTGTCCTACGAGCAAGAGTTGTTTTCTGGTAAGATGAGTCACTATTGTGCCCCATTGCCATACACAGTGCAAATAGCACTCGCGTCTGTTCTCAGCAATTAAAGTGTATCGGACTGAAGAGGAGCTACTGTTCTTGTCAGTTTCCTAAGCAGAGTTGAACTACGTATGGTTCATGTGTGTAAGAAGCACAGTTCTTTTGTTCTGAGCAAGCTCACTGTTCTGGCCCTGTAGGAAACAGAGTAGAGTAGAAGAGTGCTCTTTTCTCTAAAGCAGAGTGTGTTTCTTGTAAGGCGAGCTCGAGTTTGATTTTCAGTCCTAAATGGAGTTGAGTCACATGCAGTTTTTGGTCCTATGAGCAAGAGTTGTTTTCTGGTAAAAAGAGTCACTATTGCGCCCCAAATGCCATACACAGTGCAAATAGCACTCGCGTCTGTTCCCAGCAAATACAGTGTATTGGACTGAAGAGGAGCTACTGTTCTTCTCAGTTTTCTAAGCAGAGTTGAACTAGATATGGTCCATGTGTGTAGGAAGCACAGATCTTTTGTTCTGAGCAAGCTCACTGTTTGGACACCATAGGAAACGCAGTAGAGTAGATGAGTGCTCTTTTCTCAAAAACAGAGTGTGTTTCTTGTAAGGAGAGCTAGCGTTTGTTTTGTAGTCCTAAATGGAGTTGAATCACATGCAGTTTGTGGTCCTACGAGCAAGCGTAGTTTTCTGGTAAGAAGAGTCAATATTGCGCTCCCATTGTCATATACAAGGCAAATAGCACTGGCGTCGGTTCTCAGCATGTACAGTGTATTGGACTGAAGAGAATCTACTGTTCTTGTCAGGTTCCTAAGCAGAATTGAAGTAGATATGGCCGAGTGTGTAGGAAGCACAGTTCTTTTGTTCTGAGCAAGCTCACTGTTCGGACTCCATAGGAAACAATATAGAGTAGAAGAGTTCTCTTTTCTCAAAAGCAGATGTGTGTTTCTTGTAAGGCGAGCTAGCATTTGTTTCCCAGTCCTAAATGGATTTAATCACATGCAGTTTCTGGTCCTACGAGCAAGAGTTGTTTTCTGGTAAGGAAAGTCACTATTGCGCTCCCTTTGCCATACACAGTGCTAATAGACTCGCGTCTGTTCCCAGCAAGTACAGTGTATTGGACTGAAGAGGAGCTACTGTTCTTGTCAGTTTCCTAAGCAGAGTTGAACCAGATACGGCCCGTGTGTGTAGGAAGCACAGGTCATTTGTTCTGAGCAAGCTCTCTGTTCTGGCCCTATAGGAAACACAGTAGAGTAGAAGAGTGCTCTTTTCTCAAAAGCAGAG
This sequence comes from Peromyscus eremicus, assembly GCF_949786415.1. Lineage (NCBI taxonomy): Eukaryota > Metazoa > Chordata > Mammalia > Rodentia > Cricetidae > Peromyscus > Peromyscus eremicus. The sequence goes on along the minus strand of NW_026734869.1, from coordinate 119,849 downwards.
TGTGTTTCTTGTAAGGCTAGCTAACGTTTGTTTCCCAGTCCTAAATGGAGTTGAGTCACATGCAGTTTTTGGTCCTACGAGCAAGAGTAGTTTTCTGGTAAGAAGAGGCACTATTGGGCTCCCATTGCCATACACAGTACAAATAGCACTGGCGTCTGTTCCCAGCATGTACAGTGTATTGGACTGAAAAGGATCTATTGTTCTTGTCAGTTTCCTAAGCAGAATTGAACTAGATATGGTCGTGTGTGTAGGAAGCACAGTTCTCTTGTTCTGATCAAGCTCACTGTTCTGGCCCTATAGGAATCACAGTAGAGTAGAAGAGTGCTCTATTCTGAAAAGCAGAGAGTGTTTCTTGTAAGGCTAGCTAGTGTTTGTTTCCCAGTCCTAAATGGAGTTGAATCACATGCAGTTTCAGGTCCTACCAGCAAGAGTTGTTTTCTGGTAAGGAAAGTCACTATTGCGCTCCCTTTGCCATACACAGTACAAAGAGCATCGTGTCTGTTTCCAGCAAGTACAGTGTATTGAACTGAAAAGGAGCTACTGTTCTTGTCAGTTTCCTAAGCAGAGTTGAACTAGATATGGCCCGTGTGTGTAGGAAGCACAGTTCTTTTGTTCTGAGCAAGCTCACTGTTCAGACCCCATAGGAAACACAGTAGAGTAGAAGAGTGCTCTTTTCTCAAAAGCAGAGTGTGTTTCTTCTAAGGCGAGCTAGCGTTTGTTTCCCAGTCCTAAATGGATTGAGTCACATGCAGTTTTTGGTCCTATGAGCTAGAGTTGTTTTCTGGTAAGGAATGTCACTATTGTGCTCTGATTGCCATACACAGTGCAAATTGCACTCGCGTCTGTTCCCAGCATGTACAGTGTATTGGAATGAAGAAGAGGTAGTTTTCTTCTCAGTTTCCTAAGCAGAGTTGAACTAGATATGGCCCGTGTGTGTAGGAAGTACAGTTCTTTTGTTCTGAGCAAGCTCACTGTTCTGGCCCTATAGGAAACACAGTAGAGTAGAAGAGTGCTCTTTTCTCAAAAGCAGAGTGTGTTTCTTGTAAGGCGGGCTAGCGTTTGTTTCCCAGTCCTAAATGGAGTTGAATCACATACAGTTTCTGGTCCTATGAGCAAGAGTTGTTTTCTGATAAGAAGAGTCACTATTGCACTCCCATTGCCATACACAGTGCAAATAGCACTCGCGTCTGTTCCCAGCAAGTACAGTGTATTGGACTGAAGAGTAGCTACTGTTCTCGTCAGTTTTCTAAGCAGATTTGAACTAGATATGGCCCGTGTGTGTAGGAAGCACAGTTCTTTTGTTCTGAGCAAGCTCACTGTTCGGACACCATAGGAAACACAGTAGAGTACAAGAGTGCTCTTTTCTCAAAAGCAGAGTGTGTTTTTTTTAAGGCCAGCTAGTGTTTTTTTCCCAGTCCTATATGGAGTTGAATCACATGCCGTTTCTGGTTCTACGAGCAAGAGTTGTTTTCTGGTATGAAGAGTAACTATTGTGCTCCCATTGTCATACACAGGGCAAATAGCACTCGCGTCTGTTCCCAGCATGTACAGTGTATTGGACTGAAAAGGATCTATTGTTCTTGTCAGTTTCCTAAGCAGAATTGAACTAGATATGGCCCTGTATGTAGGAAGCACAGTTCTTTTGTTCTGAGCAAATTCTCTGTTCTGGCCCTCTAGGAAACACAGTAGAGTAGAAGAGTGCTCTTTTCTCAAAAGCAGAGTGTGTTCCTTGTAAGGCGAGCTAGCGTTTGTTTCCCAGTCCTAAATGGAGTTCAATCACATGCAGTTTCTGGTCCTACGAGCAAGAGTTGTTTTATGGTAAGAATAGACACTATTGCGCTGCCATTGCCATAAACCGGACAAATAGCACTGGCGTCTGTTCCCAGCAAGTACGGTGTATTGGACTGAAGAGGATCTACTGTTTTTGTCAGTTTCCTAAGCAGAATTGAACTAGATATGGCCGTGTGTGTAGGAAGCACAGTTCTTTTGTTCAGAGTAAGCTCACTGTTCGGACCCTATAGGAAACACAGTAGAGTAGAAGAGTGCTCTGTTCTCAAAAGCAGAGTGTGTTTCTTGTACGGCAAGCTAGCGTTTGTTTCCCAGTCCTAAATGGAGTTGAATCACATGCAGTTTCTGGTCCTACGAGCAAGATTTGTTTTCTGGTAATAAGAGTCACTATTGCGGTCCCATTGTCATACACAGGGCAAATAGCACTCGCGTCTGTTCCCAGCATGTACAGTGTATTGGACTGAAAAGGATCTATTGTTCTTGTCAGTTTTAAGCAAAATTGAACTAGATATGTCCCTGTATGTAGGAAGTACAGTTATTTTGTTCTGAGCAAGCTCTTGTTCTGGCCCTATAGGAAAAACAGTAGAGTAGAAGAGTGCTCTTTTCTCAAAAGCAGAGTGTGTTTCTTGTAAGGCCAGCTAGTGTTCTTTTCCCAGTCCTATATGTAGTTGAATCCCATGCAGTTTCTGGTCCTACGAGCAAGAGTTGTTTTCTGGTAAGAAGTGTCACTATTGCGCTCCCATTGTAATACACAGGGCAAATAGCACTCGTGTCTGTTCCCAGCATTTAGAGTTTATTGGACTGAAAAGGATCTATTGTTCTTGTCAGTTTCCTAAGCAGAATTGAACTAGATATGGCCCTGTATGTAGGAAGCAGAGTTATTTTGTTCTGAGCAAGCTCTCTGTTCTGGCCCTACAGGAAACACAGTAGAGTAGAAGAGTTCTGTGTTCTCAAAAGCAGAGTGTGTTTGTTGTATGGCAAGCTAGCGTATGTTTCCCAGTACTAAATGGAGTTGAATCACATGCAGTTTCTGGTCCTACGAGCAAGAGTTGTTTTCTGGTAAGAAGAGTCACTATTGCGCTCCCATTGCCATACACAGGGCAAATAGCACTGGCGTCTGTTGCCAGCATGTACAGTGAATTGGACTGAAGAGGTTCCACTGTTCTTGTCAGTTTCCTAAGCAGAATTGAACTAGATATGGCCCTTGTGTGTAGGAAGCATAGTCTTTTGTTCTGAGCAAGCTCACTGTTCTGTCCCTATAGGAAACACAGTAGAGTAGAAGAGTGCTCTTTTCTCAAAAACAGAGTGTGTTTCTTGTAAGGCTAGCTAGCGTTTGTTTCCCAGTCCTAAATGGAGTTGAGTCACATGCAGTTTTTGGTCCTACGAGCAAGAGTAGTTTTCTCGTAAGAAGAGTCACTATTGGGCTCCCATTGCCATACACTGTACAAATAGCACTGGCGTCTGTTCCCATCATGTACAGTGTATTGGACTGAAAAGGATCTATTGTTCTTGTCAGTTTTCTAAGCAGAATTAAACTAGATATGGCCGTGTATGTAGGAAGCACAGTTCTTTTGTTCTGAGCAAGCTCTCTGTTCTGGCCCTATAGGAAACACAGTAGAGTAGAAGAGTGCTCTTTTCTCAAAAGCAGAATGTGTTTCTTGTAAGGCAAGCTAGCGTTTGTCTCCCAGTCCTAAATGAGTTGAATCACATGCAGTTTTTGGTCCTACCAGCAAGAGTTGTTTTCTGGTAAGGAAAGTCACTATTGCGCTCCCTTTGCCAAATACAGTGCAAATAGCACTCGCGTCTGTATCCAGCAAGTACAGTGTATTAGTCTGAAGAGGAGCTACTGTTCTTGTCAGTTTCCTAAGCAGAGTTGAACTAGATACAGCCCGTGTGTGTAGGAAGCACAGTTCTTTTGTTTTGAGCAAGCTCAATGTTCGGACCCCATAGGAAACACAGTAGAGTAGAAGAGTGCTCTTTTCTCAAAAGCAGAGTGTGTTTCTTGTAAGGTGAGCTAGCGTTTGTTTCCCAGTCCTAAATGGAGTTGAATCACATGCAGTTTCTGGTCCTACGAGCAAGAGTTGTTTTCTGGTAAGGAAAGTCACTATTGCGCTCCCATAGCCATACATAGTGCAAATAGCACTCGCGTCTGTTCCCAGCATGTACAGTGTATTGGACTGAAAAGGATCTATTGTTCTTGTCAGTTTCCTAAGCAGAATTGAACTAGATATGGCCGTGTATGTAGCAAGCACAGTTCTTTTGTTCTGAGCAAGCTCTCTCTTCTGGCCCTATAGGAAACACAGTAGAGTAGAAGAGTGCTCTATTCTCAAAAGCAGAGTGTGTTTCTTGTAAGGCGAGCTAGCGTTTGTTTCCCAGTCCTAAATGGAGTTGAATCACATGCAGTTTTTGGTCCTACCAGCAAGAGGTTTTTTCTGGTAAGGAAAGTCACTATTGCGCTCCCTTTGCCATACACAGTGCAACTAGCACACCTGTCTGTTTCCAGCAAGTACAGTGTATTGGCCTGAAGAGGAGCTACTGTTCTTGTCAGTTTCCTAAGCAGAGTTGAACTAGATATGGCCCGTGTGTGTAGGAAGCACAGTTCTTTTGTTCTGAGAAAGCTCACTCTTCGAAACACATAGGAAACACAGTAGAGTAGAAGAGTGCTCTTTTTTCAAAAGCAGAGTGTGTTTCTTGTAAGGCGAGCTAGCGTTTGTTTCCTAGTCCTAAATGGAGTTGAATCACATGCAGTTTCTGGTCCTACGAGCAAGAGTTGTTTTCTGGTAAGGAAAGTCATTATTGCGCTCCCATTGCCATACATAGTGCAAATAGCACTCGCGTCTGTTCCCAGCAAGTACAGTGTATTGGACTGAAGAGGAACTACTGTTCTTGTCAGTTTCCTAAGCAGAGTTGAACTAGATATGGCCCGTGTGTGTAGGAAGCACAGTTCTTTTGTTCTGAGCAAGCTCACTATACGGACACCATAGGAAACACTGTAGAGTAGAAGAGTGCTCTTTTCTCAAAAGCAGAGTGTGTTTCTTGAAAGGCAAGCTAGTGTTTGTTTCCCATTCAGAAAAGGAATTGAATCCCATGCAGTTTCTGGTCCTATGAGCAAGAGTTGTTTTCTGGGAAGAAGAGTCACTATTGCGCTCCCATTGCCATACACAGTGCAAATAGCACTCGCGTCTGTTCCCAGCAAGTACAGTGTATCGGACTGAAGAGGAGCTACTGTTCTTGTCAGTTTCCTAAGCAGAGTTGAACTAGATATGTCCCGTGTGTGTAGGAAGCACAGTTCTTTTGTTCTGAGTAAGCTCATTGTTCTGGCCCTATAGGAAACACAATTGAGTAGAAGAGTGCTCTTTTCTCAAAAGCAGAGTGTGTTTCTTGTAAGAAGAGATAGAGTTTGTTTCCCAGTCCTAAATGGAGTTGAGTCACATGCAGTTTTTTGTCCTACGAGCAAGAGTTGTTTTCTGGTAAGATGAGTCACTATTGTGCCCCATTGCCATACACAGTGCAAATAGCACTCGCGTCTGTTCTCAGCAATTAAAGTGTATCGGACTGAAGAGGAGCTACTGTTCTTGTCAGTTTCCTAAGCAGAGTTGAACTACGTATGGTTCATGTGTGTAAGAAGCACAGTTCTTTTGTTCTGAGCAAGCTCACTGTTTGGACCCCATAGGAAACAAAGTAGAGTAGAAAGTGCTCTTTTATCTAAAGCAGAGTGTGTTTCGTTTAAGGCGAGCTAGCGTTTCTTTCCCAGTCTGAAATGGAGTTGAATCACATGCAGTTTCTGGTCCTACGAGCAAGAGTTGTTTTCTGGTAAGGAAAGTCACTATTGTGCTCCAATTGCCCTACACAGTGCAAATAGCACTCGCGTCTGTTCCCAGCAAGTACAGTGTATTGGACTTAAGAGGATCTACTGTTCTTGTCAGTTTCCTAAGCAGAATTGAACTAGATATGGCCGTGTATGTAGGAAGCACAGTCCTTTTGTTCTGAGCAAGCTCTCTGTTCTGGCCCTATAGGAAACACGGTAGAGTAGAAGAGTGCTCTTTTTCTCAAAAGCAGAGTGTGTTTCTTGTAAGGCGAGCTAGCGTTTGTTTCCCAGTCCTAAATGGAGTTGAATCACATGCAGTTTTTGGTCCTACCAGCAAGAGTTGTTTTCTGGTAAGGAAAGTCACTATTGTGCTCCCTTTGCCATACACAGTGCAAATAGCACTCGCATCTGTTCCCAGCAAATACAGTGTATTGGACTGAAGAGGAGCTACTGTTCTTCTCAGTTTTCTAAGCAGAGTTGAACTAGATATGGTCCATGTGTGTAGGAAGCACAGATATTTTGTTCTGAGCAAGCTCACTGTTTGGACACCATAGGAAACGCAGTAGAGTAGATGAGTGCTCTTTTCTCAAAAACAGAGTGTGTTTCTTGTAAGGAGAGCTAGCGTTTGTTTTGTAGTCCTAAATGGTGTTGAATCACATGCAGTTTGTGGTCCTATGAGCAAGCGTGGTTTTCTGGTAAGAAGAGTCAATATTGCGCTCCCATTGTCATACACAAGGCAAATAGCACTGGCGTCGGTTCTCAGCATGTACAGTGTATTGGACTGAAGAGAATCTACTGTTCTTGTCAGGTTCCTAAGCAGAATTGAAGTAGATATGGCCGAGTGTGTAGGAAGCACAGTTCTTTTGTTCTGAGCAAGCTCACTGTTCGGACTCCATAGGAAACAATATAGAGTAGAAGAGTGCTCTTTTCTCAAAAGCAGATGTGTGTTTCTTGTAAGGCGAGCTAGCATTTGTTTCCCAGTCCTAAATGGATTTAATCACATGCAGTTTCTGGTCCTACGAGCAAGAGTTGTTTTCTGGTAAGGAAAGTCACTATTGTGCTCCCTCTGCCATACACAGTGCTAATAGCACTTGCGTCTGTTCCCAGAAAGTACTGTGTATTGGACTGAAGAGGAGCTAATGTTCTTGTCAGTTTCCTAAGCAGAGTTGAACCAGATACGGCCCGTGTGTGTAGGAAGCACAGGTCTTTTGTTCTGAGCAAGCTCACTGTTCTGGCCCTGTAGGAAACAGAGTAGAGTAGAAGAGTGCTCTTTTCTCTAAAGCAGAGTGTGTTTCTTGTAAGGCGAGCTCGAGTTTGATTTTCAGTCCTAAATGGAGTTGAGTCACATGCAGTTTTTGGTCCTATGAGCAAGAGTTGTTTTCTGGTAAAAAGAGTCACTATTGCGCCCCAAATGCCATACACAGTGCAAATAGCACTCGCGTCTGTTCCCAGCAAATACAGTGTATTGGACTGAAGAGGAGCTACTGTTCTTCTCAGTTTTCTAAGCAGAGTTGAACTAGATATGGTCCATGTGTGTAGGAAGCACAGATCTTTTGTTCTGAGCAAGCTCACTGTTTGGACACCATAGGAAACGCAGTAGAGTAGATGAGTGCTCTTTTCTCAAAAACAGAGTGTGTTTCTTGTAAGGAGAGCTAGCGTTTGTTTTGTAGTCCTAAATGGAGTTGAATCACATGCAGTTTGTGGTCCTACGAGCAAGCGTAGTTTTCTGGTAAGAAGAGTCAATATTGCGCTCCCATTGTCATATACAAGGCAAATAGCACTGGCGTCGGTTCTCAGCATGTACAGTGTATTGGACTGAAGAGAATCTACTGTTCTTGTCAGGTTCCTAAGCAGAATTGAAGTAGATATGGCCGAGTGTGTAGGAAGCACAGTTCTTTTGTTCTGAGCAAGCTCACTGTTCGGACTCCATAGGAAACAATATAGAGTAGAAGAGTTCTCTTTTCTCAAAAGCAGATGTGTGTTTCTTGTAAGGCTAGCTAGCATTTGTTTCCCAGTCCTAAATGGATTTAATCACATGCAGTTTCTGGTCCTACGAGCAAGAGTTGTTTTCTGGTAAGGAAAGTCACTATTGCGCTCCCTTTGCCATACACAGTGCTAATAGCACTCGCGTCTGTTCCCAGCAAGTACAGTGTATTGGACTGAAGAGGAGCTACTGTTCTTGTCAGTTTCCTAAGCAGAGTTGAACCAGATACGGCCCGTGTGTGTAGGAAGCACAGGTCTTTTGTTCTGATCAAGCTCTCTGTTCTGGCCCTATAGGAAACACAGTAGAGTAGAAGAGTGCTCTTTTCTCAAAAGCAGAGTGTGTTTCTTGTAAGGCTAGCTAACGTTTGTTTCCCAGTCCTAAATGGAGTTGAGTCACATGCAGTTTTTGGTCCTACGAGCAAGAGTAGTTTTCTGGTAAGAAGAGGCACTATTGGGCTCCCATTGCCATACACAGTACAAATAGCACTGGCGTCTGTTCCCAGCATGTACAGTGTATTGGACTGAAAAGGATCTATTGTTCTTGTCAGTTTCCTAAGCAGAATTGAACTAGATATGGTCGTGTGTGTAGGAAGCACAGTTCTCTTGTTCTGATCAAGCTCACTGTTCTGGCCCTATAGGAATCACAGTAGAGTAGAAGAGTGCTCTATTCTGAAAAGCAGAGAGTGTTTCTTGTAAGGCTAGCTAGTGTTTGTTTCCCAGTCCTAAATGGAGTTGAATCACATGCAGTTTCTGGTCCTACCAGCAAGAGTTGTTTTCTGGTAAGGAAAGTCACTATTGCGCTCCCTTTGCCATACACAGTACAAAGAGCATCGTGTCTGTTTCCAGCAAGTACAGTGTATTGAACTGAAAAGGAGCTACTGTTCTTGTCAGTTTCCTAAGCAGAGTTGAACTAGATATGGCCCGTGTGTGTAGGAAGCACAGTTCTTTTGTTCTGAGCAAGCTCACTGTTCAGACCCCATAGGAAACACAGTAGAGTAGAAGAGTGCTCTTTTCTCAAAAGCAGAGTGTGTTTCTTCTAAGGCGAGCTAGCGTTTGTTTCCCAGTCCTAAATGGATTGAGTCACATGCAGTTTTTGGTCCTATGAGCTAGAGTTGTTTTCTGGTAAGGAATGTCACTATTGTGCTCTGATTGCCATACACAGTGCAAATTGCACTCGCGTCTGTTCCCAGCATGTACAGTGTATTGGAATGAAGAAGAGGTAGTTTTCTTCTCAGTTTCCTAAGCAGAGTTGAACTAGATATGGACCGTGTGTGTAGGAAGTACAGTTCTTTTGTTCTGAGCAAGCTCACTGTTCTGGCCCTATAGGAAACACAGTAGAGTAGAAGAGTGCTCTTTTCTCAAAAGCAGAGTGTGTTTCTTGTAAGGCGAGCTAGCGTTTGTTTCCCAGTCCTAAATGGAGTTGAATCACATACAGTTTCTGGTCCTATGAGCAAGAGTTGTTTTCTGATAAGAAGAGTCACTATTGCACTCCCATTGCCATACACAGTGCAAATAGCACTCGCGTCTGTTCCCAGCAAGTACAGTGTATTGGACTGAAGAGTAGCTACTGTTCTCGTCAGTTTTCTAAGCAGATTTGAACTAGATATGGCCCGTGTGTGTAGGAAGCACAGTTCTTTTGTTCTGAGCAAGCTCACTGTTCGGACACCATAGGAAACACAGTAGAGTACAAGAGTGCTCTTTTCTCAAAAGCAGAGTGTGTTTTTTTTAAGGCCAGCTAGTGTTTTTTTCCCAGTCCTATATGGAGTTGAATCACATGCCGTTTCTGGTTCTACGAGCAAGAGTTGTTTTCTGGTATGAAGAGTAACTATTGTGCTCCCATTGTCATACACAGGGCAAATAGCACTCGCGTCTGTTCCCAGCATGTACAGTGTATTGGACTGAAAAGGATCTATTGTTCTTGTCAGTTTCCTAAGCAGAATTGAACTAGATATGGCCCTGTATGTAGGAAGCACAGTTCTTTTGTTCCGAGCAAATTCTCTGTTCTGGCCCTCTAGGAAACACAGTAGAGTAGAAGAGTGCTCTTTTCTCAAAAGCAGAGTGTGTTCCTTGTAAGGCGAGCTAGCGTTTGTTTCCCAGTCCTAAATGGAGTTCAATCACATGCAGTTTCTGGTCCTACGAGCAAGAGTTGTTTTATGGTAAGAATAGACACTATTGCGCTGCCATTGCCATAAACCGGACAAATAGCACTGGCGTCTGTTCCCAGCAAGTACGGTGTATTGAACTGAAGAGGATCTACTGTTTTTGTCAGTTTCCTAAGCAGAATTGAACTAGATATGGCCGTGTGTGTAGGAAGCACAGTTCTTTTGTTCAGAGTAAGCTCACTGTTCGGACCCTATAGGAAACACAGTAGAGTAGAAGAGTGCTCTGTTCTCAAAAGCAGAGTGTGTTTCTTGTATGGCAAGCTAGCGTTTGTTTCCCAGTCCTAAATGGAGTTGAATCACATGCAGTTTCTGGTCCTACGAGCAAGATTTGTTTTCTGGTAATAAGAGTCACTATTGCGGTCCCATTGTCATACACAGGGCAAATAGCACTCGCGTCTGTTCCCAGCATGTACAGTGTATTGGACTGAAAAGGATCTATTGTTCTTGTCAGTTTTAAGCAAAATTGAACTAGATATGTCCCTGTATGTAGGAAGTACAGTTATTTTGTTCTGAGCAAGCTCTTGTTCTGGCCCTATAGGAAAAACAGTAGAGTAGAAGAGTGCTCTTTTCTCAAAAGCAGAGTGTGTTTCTTGTAAGGCCAGCTAGTGTTCTTTTCCCAGTCCTATATGTAGTTGAATCCCATGCAGTTTCTGGTCCTACGAGCAAGAGTTGTTTTCTGGTAAGAAGTGTCACTATTGCGCTCCCATTGTAATACACAGGGCAAATAGTACTCGTGTCTGTTCCCAGCATTTAGAGTTTATTGGACTGAAAAGGATCTATTGTTCTTGTCAGTTTCCTAAGCAGAATTGAACTAGATATGGCCCTGTATGTAGGAAGCAGAGTTATTTTGTTCTGAGCAAGCTCTCTGTTCTGGCCCTACAGGAAACACAGTAGAGTAGAAGAGTTCTGTGTTCTCAAAAGCAGAGTGTGTTTGTTGTATGGCAAGCTAGCGTATGTTTCCCAGTACTAAATGGAGTTGAATCACATGCAGTTTCTGGTCCTACGAGCAAGAGTTGTTTTCTGGTAAGAAGAGTCACTATTGCGCTCCCATTGCCATACACAGGGCAAATAGCACTGGCGTCTGTTGCCAGCATGTACAGTGTATTGGACTGAAGAGGTTCCACTGTTCTTGTCAGTTTCCTAAGCAGAATTGAACTAGATATGGCCCTTGTGTGTAGGAAGCATAGTCTTTTGTTCTGAGCAAGCTCACTGTTCTGTCCCTATAGGAAACACAGTAGAGTAGAAGAGTGCTCTTTTCTCAAAAACAGAGTGTGTTTCTTGTAAGGCTAGCTAGCGTTTGTTTCCCAGTCCTAAATGGAGTTGAGTCACATGCAGTTTTTGGTCCTACGAGCAAGAGTAGTTTTCTCGTAAGAAGAGTCACTATTGGGCTCCCATTGCCATACACTGTACAAATAGCACTGGCGTCTGTTCCCATCATGTACAGTGTATTGGACTGAAAAGGATCTATTGTTCTTGTCAGTTTTCTAAGCAGAATTAAACTAGATATGGCCGTGTATGTAGGAAGCACAGTTCTTTTGTTCTGAGCAAGCTCTCTGTTCTGGCCCTATAGGAAACACAGTAGAGTAGAAGAGTGCTCTTTTCTCAAAAGCAGAATGTGTTTCTTGTAAGGCAAGCTAGCGTTTGTCTCCCAGTCCTAAGTGAGTTGAATCACATGCAGTTTTTGGTCCTACCAGCAAGAGTTGTTTTCTGGTAAGGAAAGTCACTATTGTGCTCCCTTTGCCATACACAGTGCAAATAGCACTCGCGTCTGTATCCAGCAAGTACAGTGTATTAGTCTGAAGAGGAGCTACTGTTCTTGTCAGTTTCCTAAGCAGAGTTGAACTAGATACAGCCCGTGTGTGTAGGAAGCACAGTTCTTTTGTTTTGAGCAAGCTCAATGTTCGGACCCCATAGGAAACACAGTAGAGTAGAAGAGTGCTCTTTTCTCAAAAGCAGAGTGTGTTTCTTGTAAGGTGAGCTAGCGTTTGTTTCCCAGTCCTAAATGGAGTTGAATCACATGCAGTTTCTGGTCCTACGAGCAAGAGTTGTTTTCTGGTAAGGAAAGTCACTATTGCGCTCCCATAGCCATACATAGTGCAAATAGCACTCGCGTCTGTTCCCAGCATGTACAGTGTATTGGACTGAAAAGGATCTATTGTTCTTGTCAGTTTCTTAAGCAGAATTGAACTAGATATGGCCGTGTATGTAGCAAGCACAGTTCTTTTGTTCTGAGCAAGCTCTCTCTTCTGGCCCTATAGGAAACACAGTAGAGTAGAAGAGTGCTCTATTCTCAAAAGCAGAGTGTGTTTCTTGTAAGGCGAGCTAGCGTTTGTTTCCCAGTCCTAAATGGAGTTGAATCACATGCAGTTTTTGGTCCTACCAGCAAGAGGTTTTTTCTGGTAAGGAAAGTCACTATTGCGCTCCCTTTGCCATACACAGTGCAACTAGCACACCTGTCTGTTTCCAGCAAGTACAGTGTATTGGCCTGAAGAGGAGCTACTGTTCTTGTCAGTTTCCTAAGCAGAGTTGAACTAGATATGGCCCGTGTGTGTAGGAAGCACAGTTCTTTTGTTCTGAGAAAGCTCACTCTTCGAAACACATAGGAAACACAGTAGAGTAGAAGAGTGCTCTTTTTTCAAAAGCAGAGTGTGTTTCTTGTAAGGCGAGCTAGCGTTTGTTTCCTAGTCCTAAATGGAGTTGAATCACATGCAGTTTCTGGTCCTACGAGCAAGAGTTGTTTTCTGGTAAGGAAAGTCATTATTGCGCTCCCATTGCCATACATAGTGCAAATAGCACTCGCGTCTGTTCCCAGCAAGTACAGTGTATTGGACTGAAGAGGAACTACTGTTCTTGTCAGTTTCCTAAGCAGAGTTGAACTAGATATGGCCCGTGTGTGTAGGAAGCACAGTTCTTTTGTTCTGAGCAAGCTCACTATACGGACACCATAGGAAACACTGTAGAGTAGAAGAGTGCTCTTTTCTCAAAAGCAGAGTGTGTTTCTTGAAAGGCAAGCTAGTGTTTGTTTCCCATTCAGAAAAGGAATTGAATCCCATGCAGTTTCTGGTCCTATGAGCAAGAGTTTTTTTCTGGTAATAAGAGTCACTATTGCACTCCCATTGCCATACACAGTGCATATAGCACTGGCGTCTGTTCCCTGCATGTACAGAGTATTGGACTGAAGAGGAGCTACTGTTCTTGTCAGTTTCCTAAGCAGAGTTAAACTAGATATGGCCCCTGTGTGTAGGAAGCACAGTTCTTTTGTTCTGAGTAAGTTCACAGTTCTAGCCCTATAGGAAACACAGTAGAGTAGAAGAGTGGTCTTTTCTCAAAAGCAGAGTGTGTTTCTTGTAAGGCGAGCTTGCGTTTCTTTCCCAGTCCTAAATGGAGTTGAGTCACATGCAGTTTCTGGTCGTAGGAGCAAGAGTTGTTTTCTGGTAAGAAGAGTCACTATTGCGCTCCCATTGTCATACACAGGGCAAATAGCACTGGTGTCTGTTCCCAGCATGTACAGTGTATTGGACTGAAGAGGTTCCACTGTTCTTGTCAGTTTCCTAAGAAGAATTGAACTAGATATGGCCCGTGTGTGTAGGAAGCACAGTTCTTTTGTTCTGAGCAAGCTCACTGTCCTGGCCCTATAGGAAACACAGTAGAGTGGAAGAGTGCTCTTTTCTCAAAAGCAGAGTGTGTTTCTTGTAAGGCTAGCTAGGGTTTGTTTCCCAGTCCTAAATGGAGTTGAGTCACATGCAGTTTTTGGTCCTACGAGCAAGAGTAGTTTTCTCGTAAGAAGAGGCACTATTGGGCTCCCATTGCCATACACAGTACAAATAGCACTGGCGTCTGTTCCCAGCATGTACAGTGTTTTGGTCTGAAAAGGATCTATTGTTCTTGTCAGTTTCCTAAGCAGAATTGAACTAGATATGGCACTGTATGTAGGAAGCAGAGTTCTTTTGTTCTGAGCAAGCTCTCTGTTCAGGCCCTATAGGAAACACAGTAGAGTAGAAGAGTGCTCTTTTCTCAAAAGCAGAGTGTCTTTCTTGTAAGGCGAGCTAGCGTTTGTTTCCCAGTCCTAAATGGAGTTGAATCACATGCAGTTTTTGGTCCTACCAGCAAGAGTTGTTTTCTGGTAAGGAAAGTCACTATTGTGCTCCCTTTGCCATACACAGTGCAAATAGCACTCGCGTCTTTTTCCAGCAAGTACAGTGTATTAGTCTGAAGAGGAGCTACTGTTCTTGTCAGTTTCCTAAGCAGAGTTGAACTAGATATGGCCCCTGTGTGTAGGAAGCACAGTTCTTTTGTTCTGAGCAAGCTCACTGTTCAGACCCCATAGGAAACAAAGTAGAGTAGAAGAGTGCTCTTTTCTCAAAAGCAGAGTGTGTTTCTTGTAAGGCGAGCTAGCGTTTGTTTCCCAGTCCTAAATGGAGTTGAATCACATGAAGTTTTTGGTCCTACCAGCAAGAGTTGTTTTCTGGTAAGGAAAGTCACTATTGCACTCCCTTTGCCATATACAGTGCAAATAGGACTCGCGTCTGTTTCCAGCAAGTACAGTGTATGGACTGAAGAGGAGCTACTGTTCTTGTCAGTTTCCTAAGCAGAGTTGAACTAGATATGGCCCGTGTGTATAGGAAGCACAGTTCTTTTGTTCTGAGCAAGCTCACTGTTCGGACCACATAGGAAACACAGTAGAGTAGAAGAGTGCTCTTTTCTCAAAAGCAGAGTGTGTTTCTTGTAAGGCCAGCTAGGGTTTTTTTTCCCAGTCCTATATGGAGTTGAATCACATGCAGTTTCTGGTCCTACGAGCAAGAGTTGTTTTCTGGTAAGAAGAGTCACTATTGCGCTCCCATTGCCATACACAGGGCAAATAGCACTGGCGTCTGTTGCCAGCATGTACAGTGTATTGGACTGAAGAGGTTCCACTCTTCTTGTCAGTTTCCTAAGCAGAATTGAACTAGATATGTCCCATGTGTGTAGGAAGCACAGTTCTTTTGTTCTGAGCAAGCTCACTGTTCTGTCCCTATAGGAAACACAGTAGAGTAGAAGAGTGCTCTATTCTCAAAAGCAGAGTGTGTTTCTTGTAAGGCGAGCTAGCGTTTGTTTCCCAGTCCTAAATGGAGTTGAATCACATGCAGTTTTTGGTCCTACCAGCAAGAGGTTTTTTCTGGTAAGGAAAGTCACTATTGCGCTCCCTTTGCCATACACAGTGCAACTAGCACACCTGTCTGTTTCCAGCAAGTACAGTGTATTGGCCTGAAGAGGAGCTACTGTTCTTGTCAGTTTCCTAAGCAGAGTTGAACTAGATATGGCCCGTGTGTGTAGGAAGCACAGTTCTTTTGTTCTGAGAAAGCTCACTCTTCGAAACACATAGGAAACACAGTAGAGTAGAAGAGTGCTCTTTTTTCAAAAGCAGAGTGTGTTTCTTGTAAGGCGAGCTAGCGTTTGTTTCCTAGTCCTAAATGGAGTTGAATCACATGCAGTTTCTGGTCCTACGAGCAAGAGTTGTTTTCTGGTAAGGAAAGTCATTATTGCGCTCCCATTGCCATACATAGTGCAAATAGCACTCGCGTCTGTTCCCAGCAAGTACAGTGTATTGGACTGAAGAGGAACTACTGTTCTTGTCAGTTTCCTAAGCAGAGTTGAACTAGATATGGCCCGTGTGTGTAGGAAGCACAGTTCTTTTGTTCTGAGCAAGCTCACTATACGGACACCATAGGAAACACTGTAGAGTAGAAGAGTGCTCTTTTCTCAAAAGCAGAGTGTGTTTCTTGAAAGGCAAGCTAGTGTTTGTTTCCCATTCAGAAAAGGAATTGAATCCCATGCAGTTTCTGGTCCTATGAGCAAGAGTTTTTTTCTGGTAATAAGAGTCACTATTGCACTCCCATTGCCATACACAGTGCATATAGCACTGGCGTCTGTTCCCTGCATGTACAGAGTATTGGACTGAAGAGGAGCTACTGTTCTTGTCAGTTTCCTAAGCAGAGTTAAACTAGATATGGCCCCTGTGTGTAGGAAGCACAGTTCTTTTGTTCTGAGTAAGTTCACAGTTCTAGCCCTATAGGAAACACAGTAGAGTAGAAGAGTGGTCTTTTCTCAAAAGCAGAGTGTGTTTCTTGTAAGGCGAGCTTGCGTTTCTTTCCCAGTCCTAAATGGAGTTGAGTCACATGCAGTTTCTGGTCGTAGGAGCAAGAGTTGTTTTCTGGTAAGAAGAGTCACTATTGCGCTCCCATTGTCATACACAGGGCAAATAGCACTGGTGTCTGTTCCCAGCATGTACAGTGTATTGGACTGAAGAGGTTCCACTGTTCTTGTCAGTTTCCTAAGAAGAATTGAACTAGATATGGCCCGTGTGTGTAGGAAGCACAGTTCTTTTGTTCTGAGCAAGCTCACTGTCCTGGCCCTATAGGAAACACAGTAGAGTGGAAGAGTGCTCTTTTCTCAAAAGCAGAGTGTGTTTCTTGTAAGGCTAGCTAGGGTTTGTTTCCCAGTCCTAAATGGAGTTGAGTCACATGCAGTTTTTGGTCCTACGAGCAAGAGTAGTTTTCTCGTAAGAAGAGGCACTATTGGGCTCCCATTGCCATACACAGTACAAATAGCACTGGCGTCTGTTCCCAGCATGTACAGTGTTTTGGTCTGAAAAGGATCTATTGTTCTTGTCAGTTTCCTAAGCAGAATTGAACTAGATATGGCACTGTATGTAGGAAGCAGAGTTCTTTTGTTCTGAGCAAGCTCTCTGTTCAGGCCCTATAGGAAACACAGTAGAGTAGAAGAGTGCTCTTTTCTCAAAAGCAGAGTGTCTTTCTTGTAAGGCGAGCTAGCGTTTGTTTCCCAGTCCTAAATGGAGTTGAATCACATGCAGTTTTTGGTCCTACCAGCAAGAGTTGTTTTCTGGTAAGGAAAGTCACTATTGTGCTCCCTTTGCCATACACAGTGCAAATAGCACTCGCGTCTTTTTCCAGCAAGTACAGTGTATTAGTCTGAAGAGGAGCTACTGTTCTTGTCAGTTTCCTAAGCAGAGTTGAACTAGATATGGCCCCTGTGTGTAGGAAGCACAGTTCTTTTGTTCTGAGCAAGCTCACTGTTCAGACCCCATAGGAAACAAAGTAGAGTAGAAGAGTGCTCTTTTCTCAAAAGCAGAGTGTGTTTCTTGTAAGGCGAGCTAGCGTTTGTTTCCCAGTCCTAAATGGAGTTGAATCACATGAAGTTTTTGGTCCTACCAGCAAGAGTTGTTTTCTGGTAAGGAAAGTCACTATTGCACTCCCTTTGCCATATACAGTGCAAATAGGACTCGCGTCTGTTTCCAGCAAGTACAGTGTATGGACTGAAGAGGAGCTACTGTTCTTGTCAGTTTCCTAAGCAGAGTTGAACTAGATATGGCCCGTGTGTATAGGAAGCACAGTTCTTTTGTTCTGAGCAAGCTCACTGTTCGGACCACATAGGAAACACAGTAGAGTAGAAGAGTGCTCTTTTCTCAAAAGCAGAGTGTGTTTCTTGTAAGGCCAGCTAGGGTTTTTTTTCCCAGTCCTATATGGAGTTGAATCACATGCAGTTTCTGGTCCTACGAGCAAGAGTTGTTTTCTGGTAAGAAGAGTCACTATTGCGCTCCCATTGCCATACACAGGGCAAATAGCACTGGCGTCTGTTGCCAGCATGTACAGTGTATTGGACTGAAGAGGTTCCACTCTTCTTGTCAGTTTCCTAAGCAGAATTGAACTAGATATGTCCCATGTGTGTAGGAAGCACAGTTCTTTTGTTCT
The DNA here is from genome assembly GCF_949786415.1 of Peromyscus eremicus. NCBI lineage: Eukaryota > Metazoa > Chordata > Mammalia > Rodentia > Cricetidae > Peromyscus > Peromyscus eremicus. Next base: position 102,360 of record NW_026734869.1, on the reverse strand, counting down.
GAGCAAGCTCACTGTTCTGTCCCTATAGGAAACACAGTAGAGTAGAAGAGTGCTCTATTCTCAAAGCAGAGTGTGTTTCTTGTAAGGCGAGCTAGCGTTTGTTTCCCAGTCCTAAATGGAGTTGAATCACATGCAGTTTTTGGTCCTACCAGCAAGAGGTTTTTTCTGGTAAGGAAAGTCACTATTGCGCTCCCTTTGCCATACACAGTGCAACTAGCACACCTGTCTGTTTCCAGCAAGTACAGTGTATTGGCCTGAAGAGGAGCTACTGTTCTTGTCAGTTTCCTAAGCAGAGTTGAACTAGATATGGCCCGTGTGTGTAGGAAGCACAGTTCTTTTGTTCTGAGAAAGCTCACTCTTCGAAACACATAGGAAACACAGTAGAGTAGAAGAGTGCTCTTTTTTCAAAAGCAGAGTGTGTTTCTTGTAAGGCGAGCTAGCGTTTGTTTCCTAGTCCTAAATGGAGTTGAATCACATGCAGTTTCTGGTCCTACGAGCAAGAGTTGTTTTCTGGTAAGGAAAGTCATTATTGCGCTCCCATTGCCATACATAGTGCAAATAGCACTCGCGTCTGTTCCCAGCAAGTACAGTGTATTGGACTGAAGAGGAACTACTGTTCTTGTCAGTTTCCTAAGCAGAGTTGAACTAGATATGGCCCGTGTGTGTAGGAAGCACAGTTCTTTTGTTCTGAGCAAGCTCACTATACGGACACCATAGGAAACACTGTAGAGTAGAAGAGTGCTCTTTTCTCAAAAGCAGAGTGTGTTTCTTGAAAGGCAAGCTAGTGTTTGTTTCCCATTCAGAAAAGGAATTGAATCCCATGCAGTTTCTGGTCCTATGAGCAAGAGTTTTTTTCTGGTAATAAGAGTCACTATTGCACTCCCATTGCCATACACAGTGCATATAGCACTGGCGTCTGTTCCCTGCATGTACAGAGTATTGGACTGAAGAGGAGCTACTGTTCTTGTCAGTTTCCTAAGCAGAGTTAAACTAGATATGGCCCCTGTGTGTAGGAAGCACAGTTCTTTTGTTCTGAGTAAGTTCACAGTTCTAGCCCTATAGGAAACACAGTAGAGTAGAAGAGTGGTCTTTTCTCAAAAGCAGAGTGTGTTTCTTGTAAGGCGAGCTTGCGTTTCTTTCCCAGTCCTAAATGGAGTTGAGTCACATGCAGTTTCTGGTCGTAGGAGCAAGAGTTGTTTTCTGGTAAGAAGAGTCACTATTGCGCTCCCATTGTCATACACAGGGCAAATAGCACTGGTGTCTGTTCCCAGCATGTACAGTGTATTGGACTGAAGAGGTTCCACTGTTCTTGTCAGTTTCCTAAGAAGAATTGAACTAGATATGGCCCGTGTGTGTAGGAAGCACAGTTCTTTTGTTCTGAGCAAGCTCACTGTCCTGGCCCTATAGGAAACACAGTAGAGTGGAAGAGTGCTCTTTTCTCAAAAGCAGAGTGTGTTTCTTGTAAGGCTAGCTAGGGTTTGTTTCCCAGTCCTAAATGGAGTTGAGTCACATGCAGTTTTTGGTCCTACGAGCAAGAGTAGTTTTCTCGTAAGAAGAGGCACTATTGGGCTCCCATTGCCATACACAGTACAAATAGCACTGGCGTCTGTTCCCAGCATGTACAGTGTTTTGGTCTGAAAAGGATCTATTGTTCTTGTCAGTTTCCTAAGCAGAATTGAACTAGATATGGCACTGTATGTAGGAAGCAGAGTTCTTTTGTTCTGAGCAAGCTCTCTGTTCAGGCCCTATAGGAAACACAGTAGAGTAGAAGAGTGCTCTTTTCTCAAAAGCAGAGTGTCTTTCTTGTAAGGCGAGCTAGCGTTTGTTTCCCAGTCCTAAATGGAGTTGAATCACATGCAGTTTTTGGTCCTACCAGCAAGAGTTGTTTTCTGGTAAGGAAAGTCACTATTGTGCTCCCTTTGCCATACACAGTGCAAATAGCACTCGCGTCTTTTTCCAGCAAGTACAGTGTATTAGTCTGAAGAGGAGCTACTGTTCTTGTCAGTTTCCTAAGCAGAGTTGAACTAGATATGGCCCCTGTGTGTAGAAGCACAGTTCTTTTGTTCTGAGCAAGCTCACTGTTCAGACCCCATAGGAAACAAAGTAGAGTAGAAGAGTGCTCTTTTCTCAAAAGCAGAGTGTGTTTCTTGTAAGGCGAGCTAGCGTTTGTTTCCCAGTCCTAAATGGAGTTGAATCACATGAAGTTTTTGGTCCTACCAGCAAGAGTTGTTTTCTGGTAAGGAAAGTCACTATTGCACTCCCTTTGCCATATACAGTGCAAATAGGACTCGCGTCTGTTTCCAGCAAGTACAGTGTATGGGACTGAAGAGGAGCTACTGTTCTTGTCAGTTTCCTAAGCAGAGTTGAACTAGATATGGCCCGTGTGTATAGGAAGCACAGTTCTTTTGTTCTGAGCAAGCTCACTGTTCGGACCACATAGGAAACACAGTAGAGTAGAAGAGTGCTCTTTTCTCAAAAGCAGAGTGTGTTTCTTGTAAGGCCAGCTAGGGTTTTTTTTCCCAGTCCTATATGGAGTTGAATCACATGCAGTTTCTGGTCCTACGAGCAAGAGTTGTTTTCTGGTAAGAAGAGTCACTATTGCGCTCCCATTGCCATACACAGGGCAAATAGCACTGGCGTCTGTTGCCAGCATGTACAGTGTATTGGACTGAAGAGGTTCCACTCTTCTTGTCAGTTTCCTAAGCAGAATTGAACTAGATATGTCCCATGTGTGTAGGAAGCACAGTTCTTTTGTTCTGAGCAAGCTCACTGTTCTGTCCCTATAGGAAACACAGTAGAGTAGAAGAGTGCTCTATTCTCAAAAGCAGAGTGTGTTTCTTGTAAGGCGAGCTAGCGTTTGTTTCCCAGTCCTAAATGGAGTTGAATCACATGCAGTTTTTGGTCCTACCAGCAAGAGGTTTTTTCTGGTAAGGAAAGTCACTATTGCGCTCCCTTTGCCATACACAGTGCAACTAGCACACCTGTCTGTTTCCAGCAAGTACAGTGTATTGGCCTGAAGAGGAGCTACTGTTCTTGTCAGTTTCCTAAGCAGAGTTGAACTAGATATGGCCCGTGTGTGTAGGAAGCACAGTTCTTTTGTTCTGAGAAAGCTCACTCTTCGAAACACATAGGAAACACAGTAGAGTAGAAGAGTGCTCTTTTTTCAAAAGCAGAGTGTGTTTCTTGTAAGGCGAGCTAGCGTTTGTTTCCTAGTCCTAAATGGAGTTGAATCACATGCAGTTTCTGGTCCTACGAGCAAGAGTTGTTTTCTGGTAAGGAAAGTCATTATTGCGCTCCCATTGCCATACATAGTGCAAATAGCACTCGCGTCTGTTCCCAGCAAGTACAGTGTATTGGACTGAAGAGGAACTACTGTTCTTGTCAGTTTCCTAAGCAGAGTTGAACTAGATATGGCCCGTGTGTGTAGGAAGCACAGTTCTTTTGTTCTGAGCAAGCTCACTATACGGACACCATAGGAAACACTGTAGAGTAGAAGAGTGCTCTTTTCTCAAAAGCAGAGTGTGTTTCTTGAAAGGCAAGCTAGTGTTTGTTTCCCATTCAGAAAAGGAATTGAATCCCATGCAGTTTCTGGTCCTATGAGCAAGAGTTTTTTTCTGGTAATAAGAGTCACTATTGCACTCCCATTGCCATACACAGTGCATATAGCACTGGCGTCTGTTCCCTGCATGTACAGAGTATTGGACTGAAGAGGAGCTACTGTTCTTGTCAGTTTCCTAAGCAGAGTTAAACTAGATATGGCCCCTGTGTGTAGGAAGCACAGTTCTTTTGTTCTGAGTAAGTTCACAGTTCTAGCCCTATAGGAAACACAGTAGAGTAGAAGAGTGGTCTTTTCTCAAAAGCAGAGTGTGTTTCTTGTAAGGCGAGCTTGCGTTTCTTTCCCAGTCCTAAATGGAGTTGAGTCACATGCAGTTTCTGGTCGTAGGAGCAAGAGTTGTTTTCTGGTAAGAAGAGTCACTATTGCGCTCCCATTGTCATACACAGGGCAAATAGCACTGGTGTCTGTTCCCAGCATGTACAGTGTATTGGACTGAAGAGGTTCCACTGTTCTTGTCAGTTTCCTAAGAAGAATTGAACTAGATATGGCCCGTGTGTGTAGGAAGCACAGTTCTTTTGTTCTGAGCAAGCTCACTGTCCTGGCCCTATAGGAAACACAGTAGAGTGGAAGAGTGCTCTTTTCTCAAAAGCAGAGTGTGTTTCTTGTAAGGCTAGCTAGGGTTTGTTTCCCAGTCCTAAATGGAGTTGAGTCACATGCAGTTTTTGGTCCTACGAGCAAGAGTAGTTTTCTCGTAAGAAGAGGCACTATTGGGCTCCCATTGCCATACACAGTACAAATAGCACTGGCGTCTGTTCCCAGCATGTACAGTGTTTTGGTCTGAAAAGGATCTATTGTTCTTGTCAGTTTCCTAAGCAGAATTGAACTAGATATGGCACTGTATGTAGGAAGCAGAGTTCTTTTGTTCTGAGCAAGCTCTCTGTTCAGGCCCTATAGGAAACACAGTAGAGTAGAAGAGTGCTCTTTTCTCAAAAGCAGAGTGTCTTTCTTGTAAGGCGAGCTAGCGTTTGTTTCCCAGTCCTAAATGGAGTTGAATCACATGCAGTTTTTGGTCCTACCAGCAAGAGTTGTTTTCTGGTAAGGAAAGTCACTATTGTGCTCCCTTTGCCATACACAGTGCAAATAGCACTCGCGTCTTTTTCCAGCAAGTACAGTGTATTAGTCTGAAGAGGAGCTACTGTTCTTGTCAGTTTCCTAAGCAGAGTTGAACTAGATATGGCCCGTGTGTGTAGGAAGCACAGTTCTTTTGTTCTGAGCAAGCTCACTATACGGACACCATAGGAAACACTGTAGAGTAGAAGAGTGGTCTTTCTCAAAAGCAGAGTGTGTTTCTTGTAAGGCGAGCTTGCGTTTCTTTCCCAGTCCTAAATGGAGTTGAGTCACATGCAGTTTCTGGTCCTACGAGCAAGAGTTGTTTTCTGGTAAGAGGAGTCACTATTGCGCTCCCATTGCCATACACAGGGCAAATAGCACTGGTGTCTGTTCCCAGCATGTGCAGTGTATTTGACTGAAGAGGGTATACTGTTCTTGTCAGCTTCCTAAGCTGAATTTAACTAGATATGGCCGTGTGTGTAGGAAGCACACTTCTTTGTGTTGTGCAAGCTTACTGTTCTGGCCCTATAGGAAACACAGTAGAGTAGAAGAGTGCTCTTTTCTCAAAAGCAGAGTGTATTTCTTGTAAGGCGAGCTAGCATTTACTTCCCAGTTCTAAATGGAGTTGAATCACACGCAGTTTTTGGTCCTATGAGCAAGAGTTTATTTATGGTAAGGAAAGTCACTATTGTGCTCCCATTGCCATACACAGTGCAAATAGCACTCGCGTCTGTTCCCAGCAAGTACAGTGTATTGGACTGAAGAGGAGCTACTGTTCTTGTCAGTTTCCTAAGCATTGTTGTACTATATATGACACGTGTGTGTAGGAAGCACAGTAATTTTTTTCTGAGCAAGCTCACTGTTCAGACCACATAGGAAACACAGTAGATTAGGAGAGTGCTCTTTTCCAAAAGCAGAGATTGTTTCTTGTAAGGCGAGCTAGCGTTTGTTTCCCAGTCCTAAATGGAGTTGAATCACATGCAGTTTCTGGTCCTACAAGCAAGATTTGTTTTCTGGTAATGAGAGTCACTATTGCGCTCCCATTGTCATACACAGGGCAAATAGCACTCGCGTCTGTTCCCAGCATGTACAGTGTATTGGACTGAAAAGGATCTATTGTTCTTGTCAGTTTCCTAAGCAAAATTGAACTAGATATGTCCCTGTATGTAGGAAGCACAGTTATTTTGTTCTGAGCAAGCTCTCTGTTCTGGCCCTATAGGAAACACAGTAGAGTAGAAGAGTGCTCTTTTCTCAAAGGCAGAGTGTGTTTCTTGTAAGGCCAGCTAGTGTTCTTTTCCCAGTCCTATATGTAGTTGAATCACATGCAGTTTCTGGTCCTACGAGCAAGAGTTGTTTTCTGGTAAGAAGTGTCACTATTGTGCTCCCATTGTAATACACAGGGCAAATAGCACTCGCGTCTGTTCCCAGCATTTACAGTGTATTGGACTGAAAAGGATCTTTTGTTCTTGTCAGTTTCCTAAGCAGAATTGAACTAGATATGGCCCTGTATGTCGGAAGCAGAGTTCTTTTGTTCTGAGCAAGCTCTCTGTTCTGGCCCTATAGGAAACACAGTAGAGTAGAAGAGTGCTCTTTTCTCAAAAGCAGAGTGTGTTTCTTGTAAGGCGAGCTAGCGTTTGTTTCCCAGTCCTAAATGGAGTTGAATCACATGCAGTTTTTGGTCCTAACAGCAAGAGTTGTTTTCTAGTAAGGAAAGTCACTATTGTGCTCCCTTTGCCATACACAGTGCAAATAGCACACGCGTCTGTTTCCAGCAAGTACAGTGTATTGGACTGAAGAGGAGCTACTGTTCTTGTCAGTTTCCTAAGCAGAGTTGAACTAGATATTGCACGTGTGTGTAGGAAGCACAGTTCTTTTTTTCTGAGCAAGCTCACTGTTCGGACCCCATAGGAAACACAGTAGAGTAGGAGAGTGCTCTTTTCTCAGAAGAAGAGTGTGTTTCTTGTAAGGTGAGCTAGCGTTTGTTTCCCAGTCCTAAATGGACTTGAATCACATGCAGTTTCTGATCCTAGGACCAAGAGTTGTTTTCTGGTAAGAAGAGTCACTATTGCACTCACATTGTCATACACAGGGCAAATAGCACTGGCATTGGTTCCCAGCAAGTACAGTGTATTGGACTGAAGAGGAGCTACTGTTCTTGTCAGGTTCCTAAGCAGAATTGAACTAGATATGGCCATGTGTGTAGAAAGCACAGTTCTTTTGTTCTGAGCAAGCTCACTGTTTGTACCCCATAGGAAACACAGTAGAGTAGAAGAGTGGTCTTTTCTCAAAAGCAGAGTGTGTTTCTTGTAAAGCGAGCTTGCGTTTCTTTCCCAGTCCTAAATGGAGTTGAGTCACATGCAGTTTCTGGTCGTAGGAGCAAGAGTTGTTTTCTGGTAAGAAGAGTCACTATTGCGCTCCCATTGTCATACACAGGGCAAATAGCACTGGTGTCTGTTCCCAGCATGTACAGTGTATTGGACTGAAGAGGTTCCACTGTTCTTGTCAGTTTCCTAAGAAGAATTGAACTAGATATGGCCCGTGTGTGTAGGAAGCACAGTTCTTTTGTTCTGAGCAAGCTCACTGTCCTGGCCCTATAGGAAACACAGTAGAGTGGAAGAGTGCTCTTTTCTCAAAAGCAGAGTGTGTTTTTTGTAAGGCTAGCTAGGGTTTGTTTCCCAGTCCTAAATGGAGTTGAGTCACATGCAGTTTTTGGTCCTACGAGCAAGAGTAGTTTTCTCGTAAGAAGAGGCACTATTGGGCTCCCATTGCCATACACAGTACAAATAGCACTGGCGTCTGTTCCCAGCATGTACAGTGTTTTGGTCTGAAAAGGATCTATTGTTCTTGTCAGTTTCCTAAGCAGAATTGAACTAGATATGGCACTGTATGTAGGAAGCAGAGTTCTTTTGTTCTGAGCAAGCTCTCTGTTCAGGCACTATAGGAAACACAGTAGAGTAGAAGAGTGCTCTTTTCTCAAAAGCAGAGTGTCTTTCTTGTAAGGCGAGCTAGCGTTTGTTTCCCAGTCCTAAATGGAGTTGAATCACATGCAGTTTTTGGTCCTACCAGCAAGAGTTGTTTTCTGGTAAGGAAAGTCACTATTGTGCTCCCTTTGCCATACACAGTGCAAATAGCACTCGCGTCTTTTTCCAGCAAGTACAGTGTATTAGTCTGAAGAGGAGCTACTGTTCTTGTCAGTTTCCTAAGCAGAGTTGAACTAGATATGGCCCCTGTGTGTAGGAAGCACAGTTCTTTTGTTCTGAGATAGCTCACTGTTCAGACCCCATAGGAAACACAGTAGAGTAGAAGAGTGCTCTTTTCTCAAAAGCAGAGTGTGTTTCTTGTAAGGCGAGTTAGCGTTTGTTTCCCAGTCCTAAATGGAGTTGAATCACATGCAGTTTCTGGTCCTACTAGCAAGAGTTGTTTTCTGGTAAGGAAAGTCACTATTGCGCTCACATTGTCATATACAGGGGAAATAGCACTGGCATTGGTTCCCAGCAAGTACAGTGTATTGGACTGAAGAGGATCTACTGTTCTTGTCAGGTTCCTAAGAAGAATGGAACTAGATATGGCCATGGGTGTAGAAAGCACAGTTCTTTTGTTCTGAGCAAGCTCACTGTTTGGACCCCAACGGAAACACAGCAGAGTAGAAGAGTGCTCTTTTCTCAAAAGCAGAGTGTGTTTATTGAAAGGCGAGCTAGTGTTTGTTTCCCAGTCAGAAATGGAATTGAATCCCGTGCAGTTTCTGGTCCTATGAGCAAGAGTTATTTTCTTGTAAGAAGTGTCACTATTGTGCTCTCATTGCCAAACTCAGTGCAAATAGCACTCGCGTCTGTTCCCTGCATGTACAGAGTATTGGACTGAAGAGGAGCTACTGTTCTTGTCAGTTTCCTAAGGAGAGTTGAACTAGATATGGCCCCTGTGTGTAGGAAGCACAGTTCTTTTGTTCTGAGCAAGTTCACTGTTCTGGCCCTATAGGAAACACAGTAGAGTAGAAGAGTGCTCTTTTCCCAAAAGCAGAGTGTGTTTCTTGTAAGGCGAGCTAGCGTTTCTTTCACAGTCCTAAATGGAGTTGAGTCACATGCAGTTTCAGGTTCTACGAGCAAGAGTTGTTTTCTGGTAAGAAGAGTCACTATTGCGCTCCCATTGTCATACACAGGGCAAATAGCACTGGTGTCTGTTCCCAGCATGTGCAGTGTATTTGACTGAAGAGGGTATACTGTTCTTGTCAGTTTCCTAAGCTGAATTGAACGAGATTGGCCATGTGTTTAGGAAGCACACTTCTTTTGTTCTGTGCAAGCTCACTGTTCTGGCCCTATAGGAAACACAGTAGAGTAGAAGAGTGCTCTTTTCTCAAAAGCAGAGTGTGTTTCTTGTAAGGCGAGCTAACATTTATTTCCCAGTTCTAAATGGAGTTGTATCACATGCAGTTTTTGTTCCTATGAGCAAGAGTTGTTTTCTGGTAAGGAATGTCACTATTGTGCTCTCATTGCCATAAACAGTGCAAATAGCACTCGCGTATGTTCCAAGCAAGTACAGTGTATTGGACTGAAGAGGAGCTACTGTTCTTGTCATTTTCCTAAGAGGAGTTGAACTAGATATGTCCCGTGTGTGTAGGAAGCACAGTTCTTTTGTTCTGAGCAAGCTCACTGTTCGGACACCATAGGAAACACAGTAGAGTAGATGAGTGCTCTTTTCTCAAAATTAGATTGTGTTTCTTGAAAGGTGAGCTAGTGTTTGTTTCCCTGTCCTAAATGGAGTTGAGTCACATGCAGTTTGTGGTCCTATGAGCAAGAGTTGTTTTCTGGTAAGAAGAGTCACTATTGTGCTCCCATTGCCATACACAGGGCAAATAGCACACGCGTCTGTTCCCAGCAAATACAGTGTATTGGACTGAAGAGGAGCTACTGTTCCTGTCAGTTTCCTAAGCAGAGTTGTATTAGATATGGCCCATGTGTATAGGAAGCACAGTTCTTTTGTTCTGAGCAAACTCATTGTTCGGACCCCATAGGAAACACAGTAGAGTAGAAGAGTGCTCTTTTCTCAAAAGCAGAGTGTGTTTCTTGTAAGGCAAGCTAGCGTTTGTTTCAAAGTCCTAAATGAGTTGATTCCCTTGCAGTTTCTTGTCCAACGAGCAAGAGCTGTTTTCTCGTAAGAAGAGTCACTATTGCGCTCCCATTGTCGTACACAGGGCAAATAGCACTGGCGTCTGTTCCCAGCATGTACAGTGTATTGGACTGAAGAGGATCTACTGTTCTTGTCAGTTTCCTAAGCAGAATTGCACTAGATATGGCCGTGTGTGTAGGAAGCACAATTCTCTTGTTCTGATCAAGCTCACTGTTCTGGCCCTAATGGAAACACAGTAGAGTAAAAATATGCTCTTTTCTCAAAAGCAGAGTGTGTTTTTTGTAAGGCGAGCCAGTGTTTGTTTCCTACTCCTAAATGGAGTTGAATCACATGCAGTTTCTGGTCCTACCAGCAAGAGTTGTTTTCTGGTAAGAAGAGTCACTATTGCGCTCCCATTGTCATACACAGGGCAAATAGCACTGGCATCGGTTTCCAGCATGTACAATGTATTGAATGAAGAGGATCTACTGTTCTTGTCAGGTTCCCAAGCAGAATTGAATTAGATATGGCCGTGTGTGTAGGAAGCACAGTTCTTTTGTTCTGAGCTAGCTCACTGTTCGGACCCCATAGGAAACACAGTAGAGTAGAAGTGTGCTCTTTTCACAAAAGCAGAGTGTTTTTCTTGGAAGGCGAGCTAGCGTTTGTTTCCCAGTCCTAAATGGAGTTGAGTCACATGCAGTTTGTGGTCCTATGAGCAAGAGATGTTTTCTGGTAAGAAGAGTCACTATTGTGCTCCTATTGCCATACAGTACAAATAGCACATGCGTCTGTTCCCAGCAAATACACTGTATTGGATTGAAGAGGAGCTACTGTTCCTGTCAGTTTCCTAAGCAGAGTTGAATTAGATATGGCCCATGTGTGTAGGAAGCACAGTTCTTTTGTTCTGAGCAAGCTCACTGTTCGGACCCCATAGGAAACACAGTAGAGTAGGAGTGTGCTCTTTTCACAAAAGCATATTGTGTTTCTTGTAAGGCGAGCTAGCGTTTGTTTCCCAGTCCTAAATGGAGTTGAGTGACATGCAGTTTGTGGTCCTACCAGCAAGAGTTGTTTTCTGGTAAGAAGAGTCACTATTGTGCTCCCATTGACGTACACAGGGCAAATAGCACTGGCGTCTGTTCCCAGCATGTACAGTGTATTGGACTGAAGAGGATCTACTGTTCTTGTCAGTTTCCTAAGCAGAATTGAACTGGATATGGCCCGTGTGTGTACGAAGCACAGTTCTCTTATTCTGAACAAGCTCACTGTTCTGGCCCTATAGGAAACACAGTAGAGTAGAAGAGTACTCTTTTCTCAAAAGCAGAGTGTGTTTCTTGTAAGGCGAGTAAGCCTTTTTTTTCCCAGTCCTATATGCAGTTGAATCATATGCAGTTTCTGGTCCTATGAGCAAGAGTTTTTTTCTGGTAAGGAAAGTCACTATTGTGCTCCCATTGCCATACATAGTGCAAATAGCACTCGCTCTGTTCCCAGCAAGTACAGTGTATTGGAATGAAGAGAATCTACTGTTCTTGTCAGGTTCCTAAGCAGAATTGAACTAGATATTGCCGTGTGTAGGAAGCACAGTTCTTTTGTTCTGAGCAAGCTCACTGTTCGGACCCCTTTGGAAACACAATAGAGTAGAAGAGTGCTCTTTTCTCAAAAGCAGAGTGTGTTTCTTGTAAGGCGAGCTAGCGTTTGTTTCCCAGTCCTAAATGGAGTTGAATCACATGCAGTTTTTGGTCCTATGAGCAAAAGTTGTTTTCTGGTAAGGAATGTCATTATTGTGCTCTCATTGCCATACACAGTGCAAATTGCACTCGCGTCTGTTCCCAGCATGTACAGTGTATTGGACTGAAGAAGAGCTACTTTTCTTCTCAGTTTCCTAAGCAGAGTTGAACTAGATATGGCCCGTGTGTGTAGGAAGTACAGTTCTTTTGTTCTGAGCAAGCTCACTGTTCTGGCCCTATAGGAAACACAGTAGAGTAGAAGAGTTCTCTTTTCTCAAAAGCAGAGTGTGTTTCTTGTAAGGCAAGCTAGCGTTTGTTTCCCAGTCCTAAATGGAGTTGAATCACATGCAGTTTCTGGTCGTATGAGCAAGAGTTGTTTTCTGGTAAGAAGAGTCACTATTGTGCTCCCATTGTCATACACAGGGCAAATAGCACTGGTGTCTGTTCCCAGCATATACAGTGTATTTTGACTGAAGAGGACATACTGTTTTTGTCAGTTTCCTAAGCAGAATTCAACTAGATATTGCCCGTGTGTGTAGGAAGCACAGTTCTTTTGTTCTGAGCAAGCTTTCTGTTCTGGCCCTACAGGAAACACAGTAGAGTAGAAGAGTGCTCTTTTCTCAAAAGCAGAATGTGTTTATTGTAAGGCACGCTAGTGTTTCTTTCCCAGTCCAAAATGGAGTGGAGTTACATGCTGTTTCTGGTTCTATGAGCAAGCGTTGTTTTCTGGTAACAAGAGTCACTATTGCGCTCCCATTACCATACACATTGCAAATTAGACTCGCGTGTGTTCCCAGCCTTTACAGAGTATTGGACTTAAGAGGAGCTACTTTTCTTCTCAGATTCCTAAGCGGAGTTAAAGCAGATATGGCCTATGTGTGTAGGAAGCACAGTTCTTTTGTTCTGAGCAAGCTCATTGTTCTGGCCCTATAGGAAACACAGTAGAGTAGAAGAGTGCTCTTTTCTCAAAGGCAGAGTGTGTTTCTTGTAAGGCGAGTTAGCGTTTGTTTCCCAGTCCTAAATGGAGTTGAATCAAATGCAGTTTCTGGTCCTAAGAGCATAGTTGTTTTCTGGTAAGAAGAGACATTATTGCACTCCCATTGCCATACACAGTACAAATAGCACTCGCATCTGTTCCCAGCAAGTACAGTGTGTTGGACTGAAGAGGATCTACTGTTCTTGTCAGTTTCCTAAGCAGAATTGAACTATATATGGCCCGTGTGTGTAGGAAGCACAGTTCTTTTGTTCTGAGCAAGCTTTCTGTTCTGGCCCTACAGGAAACACAGTAGAGTAGAAGAGTGCTCTTCTCTCAAAAGCAGAATGTGTTCCTTGTAAGGTGAGCTAGCATTTGTTTCCCAGTCCTAAATGGAATTGAATCACATGCAGTTTTTGGTCCTACGAGCTAGAGTTGTTTTTAGGTAAGGAAAGTCACTATTGCGCTCCCTTTGCCATACACAGTGCAAATAGCACTCGCGTCTGTTTCCAGCAAGTACAGTGTATTGGACTGAAGAGGATCTACTGTTCTTGTCAGTCTCCTAAGTAGAGTTGAACTAGATATGGCCCCTGTGTGTAGGAAGCACAGTTTTTTTGATCTGAGCAAGCTCACTGTTCTGGCCCTATAGGAAACACAGTAGAGTAGAAGAGTGCTCTTTTCTCAAAAGCAGAGTGTGTTTCTTGTAAGGCGAGCTAGTGTTTCTTTCCCAGTCCAAAATGGAGTGGAGTCACATGCTGTTTCTGGTTTTATGAGCAAGAGTTGTTTTCTGGTAACAAGAGTCACTATTGTGCTCCCCTTGTCATACACAGGGCAAATAGCACTGGTGTCTGTTCCCAGCATATGCAGTGTATTTTCACTGAAGACGAGAAACTGTTCTTGTCAGTTTCCTAAGCAGAATTGAACTAGATATGGCCGTGTGTGTAGGAAGCACACTTCCTTTGTTCTGTGTAAGCTCACTGCTCTGGCCCTATAGGAAACACAGTAGAGTAGAAGAGTGCTCTTTTTTTTTCAAAGCAGAGTGTGTTTCTTGTAAGGCGAGCTAGCATTTCTTTCCCAGTTCTAAATGAAGTTGAATCACATGGAGTTTTTGGTCCTACGAGCAAGACATGTTTTCTGGTAAGGAATGTCACTATTGTGCTCCCATTACCATACACATTGCAAATTGCACTGGTGTGAGTTCCCAGCCTTTACAGAGTATTGGACTTAAGAGGAGCTACTTTTCTTCTCAGTTTCCTAAGCAGAGTTGAACCAGATATGGCCTATGTGTGTAGGAAGCACAGTTCTTTTGTTCTGAGCAAGCTCACTGTTCTGGCCCTATAGGAAACACAGTAGAGTAGAAGAGTGCTCTATTCTCAAAAGCAGAGTGTGTTTCTTGTAAGGCAAGCTAGCGTTTGTTTCCCAGTCCTAAATGGAGTTGAATCAAATACAGTTTCTGGTCCTAAGAGCAAGCGTTGTATTCTGGTTAGAAGAGTCACTATTGCACTCCCATTGCCATACACAGTACAAATATCACTCGCGTCTGTTCCCAGCAAGTACAGTGTGTTGGACTGAAGAGGATCTACTGTTCTTGTCAGTTTCCTAAGCAGAATTGAACTATATATGGCCCGTGTGTGTAGGAAGCACAGTTCTTTTGTTCTGAGCAAGCTTTCTGTTCTGGCCCTACAGGAAACACAGTAGAGTAGAAGAGTGCTCTTTTCTGAAAAGCAGAATGTGTTTCTTGTAAGGTGAGCTAGCGTTTGTTTCCCAGTCCTAAATGGAGTTGAATCACATGCAGTTTATGGTCCTACGAGCTAGATTTGTTTTCTGGTAAGGAAAGTCACTCTTGCGCTCCCTTTGCCATACACAGTGCAAATAGCACTCGCGTCTGTTTCCAGCAAGTACAGTGTATTGGACTGAAGAGGATCTACTGTTCTTGTCAGTTTCCTAAGCAGAGTTGAACTAGATATGGCCCGTGTGTGTAGGAAGAACAGTTCTTTTGTTCTGAGCAAGCTCACTGTTCGGACCCCATTGGAAACACAGTAGAGTAGAAGAGTGCTCTTTTCTCAAAAGCAGAGTGTGTTTCTTGTAAGGCAAGCAAGCGTTTGTTTCCCAGTCCTAAATGGAGTTGACACATGCAGTTTCTGGTCGTATGAGCAAGAGTTCTTTTCTGGGAAGAAGAGTCACTATTGCACTCCCATTGTCATTCACAGGGCAAATAGCACTGGCATCTGTTCCCAGCATGTACAGTGTATTGGACTGAAGAGCAGCTATTGTTCTTGTCAGTCTCCTAAGTAGAATTGAACTAGATATGGCCCCTGTGTGTAGGAAGCACAGTTCTTTTGATCTGAGCAAGCTCACTGTTCTGGCCCTATAGGAAACACAGTAGAGTAGAAGCGTGCTCTTTTCTCAAAAGCAGAGTGTGTTTCTTGTATGGCGAGCTAGTGTTTCTTTCCCAGTACAAAATGGAGTGGAGTCCCATGCTGTTTCTGGTTCTATGAGCAAGAGTTGTTTTCTGGTAACAAGAGTCACTATTGCGCTCCCATTGTCATACACAGGGCAAATAGCACTTGTGTCTGTTCCCAGCATATACAGTGTATTTTAACTGAAGACGAGATACTGTTCTTGTCAGTTTCCTAAGCAGAATTGAACTAGATATGGCGGTGAGTGTAGGAAGCACACTTCCTTTGTTCTGTGCAAGCTCACTGTTCTGGCCCTAAAGGAAACACAGTAGAGTAGAAGAGTGCTCTTTTTTTCCAAAGCAGAGTGTGTTTCTTGTAAGACGAGCTAGCGTTTCTTTCCCAGTTCTAAATGAAGTTGAATCACATGCAGTTTTGTTCCAACGAGCAAGACTTGTTTTCTGGTAAGGAATGTCACTATAGTGCTCCGATTGCCATTCACATTGCAAATTGCACTCGCGAGTGTTCCCAGCCTTTACAGGGTATTGGACTGAAGAGGATCTACTGTTCTTCTCAGTTTACTAAGCAGAGTTGAACTAGATAAGTCCCGTGTGTTTAGGAAGCACAGTTCTTTTGTTCTGTGCAAGCTCACAGTTCTGGCCCTATAGGAAACACAGTAGAGTAGAAGAGTGCTCTTTTCTCAAAAACAGAGTGTGTTTTTTGTAAGGCGAGCTAGAGTATGTTTCCCAGTCCTAAATGGAGTTGAATCACATGCAGTTTCTGGTCCTACGAACAAGAGTTGTTTTCTGGTAAGAAGAGTCACTATTGCGCTCCCATTGTCATACACAGGGCAAATATCCTGGCGTCTGTTACCAGCATGTACAGTCTATTGGACTGAAGAGGTTCTATTATTCTTGTCAGTTTCCTAAGCAGAATTAAACTAGATATGGCTCATGTGTGCAGGAAGCACAGTTTTTTTGTTCTGATCAAGTTCACTGTTCTGGCCCTATAGGAAACACAGTAGAGTAGAAGAGTCCTCTTTTCTCAAAAGCAAAGTGTGTTTCTTAAAAGGCGAGCTAGTGTTTGTTTCCCAGTCCTAAATGGAGTTGAGTAACATTCAGTTTTTGGTCCTACGAGCAAGAGTTGTTTTCTAGTAAGAAGAGTCACTATTGCGCTCCCATTGCCATACACAGTACAAATAGCACTCGCGTCTGTTCCCAGCAAGTACAGTGTATTGGACTGAAGAGGATCTACTGTTCTTGTCAGTTTCCTAAGCAGAGTTGAACTAAATATGGCCCGTGTTTGTAGGAAGCACAGTTCTTTTGTTCTGAGCAAGCTCATTGTTCGGACCTCATAGGAAATATAGTAGAGTAGAAGAGTGCTCTTTTCTCAAAAGCAGAGTGTGTTTCTTGTAAGGCGAGCTAGCATTTGTTTCCCAGTCCTAAATGGAGTTGAATGACATGCAGTTTCTGGTCCTACGAGCAAGAGTTGTTTTCTGGTAAGAAGAGACACGAGTGTGCTCCCATTGCCATACACAGTACAAATAGCACTCACGTCTGTTCGCAGCATGTACAGTGTATTGGACTGAAAAAGATCTACTGTTCTTGTCAGTTTCCTAAGCAGAGTTGAACTAGATATGGCCCGTGTGTGTAGGAAGCACAGTTCTTTTGATCTGAGCAAGCTTACTGTCCTGGCCTAAAGGAAACATAGTAGAGTAGAAGAGTGCTCTTTTCTCAAAAGCAGAGTGTGTTTCTTGTAAGGCGAGCTAGCGTTTGTTTCCAAGTCCGAAATGGAGTTGAATCACATGCAGTTTCTGTTCCTACGAGCAAGAGATGTTTTCTAGAAAGAAGAGTCACTATTGTGCTCCCATTGCCATACACAGTGCAAATAGCACTCGCGTCTGTTCCCAGCAAGTACAGTGTATTGGACTGAAGAGGAGCTACTGTTCATGTCAGTTTCTTAAGCAGAGTTGAACTAGGTATGGCCGTGTGTGTAGGAAGCAAAGTTTTTTTGTTCTGAGCAAGCTCACTGTTCGGACCCCATAGGAAACACAGTAGAGTACAAGAGTGCTCTTTTCTCAAAAGGAGAGTGTGTTTCTTGTAAGGTGAGCTAGTGTTTGTTTCCCAGTCCTAAATAGAGATGAATCCCATGCAGTTTCTGGTCCTACGAGCAACAGTTGTTTTCTGGTAAGAAGAGTCATTATTGTGCTCGCGTTGACATACACAGGGCAAATAGCACTGGCGTCTGTTACCAGCATGTACACTGTATTGGACTGAAAAGTATCTACTGTTCTTGTCAGTTTCCTAAGCAGAATTGAACTAGTTATGGCCGTGTATGTAGGAAGCACAGTTCTTTTGTTCTGAGCAAGCTTTCTGTTCTGTCCCTATAGGAAACACAGAAGAGTAGAAGAGTGCTCTTTTCTCAAAAGCAGAGTGTGTTTCTTGTAAGGCGAGCTAGCGTTTGTTTCCCAGTCCTAAATGGAGTTGAATCATATGCAGTTTTTGGTCCTACGTGCAAGATTTGTTTTCTGGTAAGGAAAGTCTCTATTGTGCTCCCTTTGCCATACACAGTGCAAATAGCACTCCCGTCTGTTCCCAGCAAGTACACTGTATTGGACTGAAGAGGATTTACTATTCTTGTCAGTTTCATAAGCAGAATTGAACTAGATATGGCCGTGTGTGTAGGAAGCACAGTTCTTTTGTTCTGAGCAAGCTCACTGTTTTGGCCCTATAGGAAACACAGTAGAGTAGAAGAGTGCTCTTTTCTCAAAAGGAGAGTGTGTTTCTTGTAAGGTGAGCTAGTGTTTGTTTCCCAGTCCTATATAGAGTTGAATCCCATGCAGTTTCTGGTCCTACAAGCAACAGTTGTTTTCTGGTAAGAAGAGTCATTATTGAGCGCGCGTTGTCATACACAGGGCAAATAGCACTGGCGTCTGTTACCAGCATGTACACTGTATTGGACTGAAGAGGATCTACTATTCTTGTCAGTTTCCTAAGCAGAATTGAACTAGATATGGCCGTGTGTGTAGGAAGCACAGTTCTTTTGTTCTGAGCAAGCTCACTGTTTTGGCCCTATAGGAAACACAGTAAAGTAGAAGAGTGCTCTTTTCTCAAAAGCAGAGTGTGTTTCTTGTAATCAAGCTAGCGTTGTTTTCCCAGTACTAAATGGTGTTGAGTCACATGCAGATTCTGGTCCTACGAGCAAGAGTTGTTTTCTGGTAAGAGAGTCACTAATGTGCTCCCATTGTCATACACAGGGCAAATAGCACTAGAGTCTATTCCCATCAAGTACAGTGTATTGGACTGAAGAGGATCTACTATTCTTGTCAGTTTCCTAAGCAGAGTTGAACCAGATATGGCCCGTGTGTGTAGGATGCACAGTTCTTTTGTTCTGAGCAAGCTCACTGTTCAGACCCCATAGGAAACACAGTAGAGTAGAATAGTGCTCTATTCTCAAAAGCAGAGTGTGTTTCTTGTAAGGCAAGCTAGCGTTTGTTTCCCAGTCCTAAATGCAGTTGAATCACATGCAGTTTCTGGTCCTATGAGCAAGAGTTGTTTTCTGGTAAGAAGAGACACTATTGTGCTCCCAGTGCCATACACAGTACAAATAGCACTCGCGTCTGTTCGCAGCATGTACAGTGTATTGGACTGAAAAGGATCTACTGTTCTTGTCAGTTTCCTAAGCAGAATTGAACTAGTCATGGCCGTGTGTGTAGGAAGCACAGTTCTTTTGTTCTGAGCAAGCTTTCTGTTCTGTCCCTATAGGAAACACAGAAGAGTAGAAGAGTGCTCTTTTCTCAAAAGCAGAGTGTGTTTCTTGTAAGGCGAGCTAGCGTTTGTTTCCCAGTCCTAAATGGAGTTGAATCATATGCAGTTTTTGGTCCTACATGCAAGATTTGTTTTCTGGTAAGGAAAGTCTCTATTGTGCTCCCTTTGCCATACACAGTGCCAATAGCACTCCCGTCTGTTCCCAGCAAGTACAGTGTACTGGACTGAAGAGGATCTACTGTTCTTGTCAGTTTCCTAAGCAGAGTTGAACTAGATATGGCCCGTGTGTGTAGGAAGTACAGTTCTTTTGTTCTGAGCAAGCTCACTGTTCAGACCACATAGGAAACACAGTAGAGTAGAAGAGTGCTCTTTTCTCAAAAGCGGAGTGTTTCTTGTAAGGCGAGGTAGTGTTTGTTTCCCAGTCCTAAATTGAGTTGAGTCACATGCAGTTTGTGGTCCTATGAGCAAGAGTTGTTTTCTGGTAAGAAGAGTCACTATTGTGCTCCCATTGTCATACACAGTGCAAGTAGCACTCGCGTCTGTTCCCAGCAATACAGTGTATTGGACTGAAGAGGAGCTACTGTTCTTGTCAGTTTCCTAAGCAGAGTTGTACTAGATATGACTGTGTGTGTAGGAAGCACAGTTCTTTTGTTCTGAGCAAGCTCACTGTTCGGACCCGATAGGAAACACAGTAGAGTACAAGAGTGCTCTTTTCTCAAAAGGAGAGTGTGTTTCTTGTAAGGCGAGCTAGCGTTTGTTTCCCAGTCCGAAATGGAGTTAAATGACATGCAGTTTCTGTTCCTACGATCAAGAGATGTTTTCTAGTAAGAAGAGTCACTATTGTGCTCCCATTGCCATACACAGTGCAAATAGCACTCGCGTCTGTTCCCAGCAATTACAGTGTATTGGACTTAAGAGGAGCTACTGTTCTTGTCAGTTTTCTAAGCAGAGTTGAACTAGGTATGGCCCGTGTGTGTAGGAAGCAAAGTTTTTTTGTTCTGAGCAAGCTCACTGTTCGGACCCCATAGGAAACACAGTAGAGTACAAGAGTGCTCTTTTCTCAAAAGGAGAATGTGTTTCTTGTAAGGTGAGCTAGTGTTTGTTTCCCAGTCCTAAATAGAGTTGAATCCCATGCAGTTTCTGGTCCTAGGAGCAACAGTTGTTTTCTGGTAAGAAGAGTCATTATTGCGCTCGCGTTGTCATACACAGGGCAAATAGCACTGGCGTCTGTTACCAGCATGTACACTGTATTGGACTGAAGAGGATCTACTATTCTTGTCAGTTTCATAAGCAGAATTGAACTAGATATGGCCGTGTGTGTAGGAAGCACAGTTCTTTTGTTCTGAGCAAGCTCACTGTTTTGGCCCTATAGGAAACACAGTAGAGTAGAAGAGTGCTCTTTTCTCAAAAGCAGAGTGTGTTTCTTGTAAGGCGAGCTAGCGTTTTTTTCCCAGTACTAAATGGAGTTGAATCACATGCAGTTTTTGGTCCTACGAACAAGAGTTGTTTTCTGGTAAGGAAAGCCACTATTGCGCTCCCACTGCCATACACAGTGCAAATAGCACTCGCGTCTGTTCCCACCAAGTACAGGGTATTGGACTGAAGAGGAGCTACTATTCTTGTCAGTTTCCTAAGCAGAGTTGAAATAGATATGGCCCGTGTGTGTAGGAAGCACAGTTCTTTTGTTCTGAGCAAGCTCACTGTTCGGAACCCATAGGAAACACAGTAGAGTAGAAGAGTGGTCTTTTCTCAAAAGCAGAGTGTGTTTCTTGTAAGGCCTGCTAGTGTTTGTTTCCCAGTAAGAAATGGAGTTGAATTCCATGCAGTTTCTGGTCCTACGAGCAAGAGTTGTTTTCTGGTAAGAAGAGTCACTATTGCGCTCCCATTGCCATACACAATGCAAATAGCACTGGCGTCTGTTCCCAGCAAGTACAGTGTATTGGACTGAAGAGAAGCTACTGTTCTTGTCAGTTTCCTAAGCAGAGTTGAAGTAGATATGTCCCGTGTGTGTAGGAAGCACAGTTCTTTTGTTCTGAGCAAGCTCACTGTTCGGACACCATAGGAAACACAGTAGAGTAGAAGAGTGCTCTTTTCTCAAAAGCAGAGTGTGTTTCTTGTAATCGAGCTAGCGATTGTTTCCCAGTCCTAAATGGAGTTGAGTCACATGCAGATTCTGGTCCTACGAGCAAGAGTTGTTTTCTGGTAAGAAGAGTCACTAATGTGCTCCCATTGTCATACACAGGGCAAATAGCACTAGAGTCTATTCCCAGGAAGTACAGTGTATTGGAATGAAGAGGATCTATTATTCTTGTCAGTTTCCTAAGCAGAGTTGAACCAGATATGGCCCGTGTGTGTAGGATGCACAGTTCTTTTGTTCTGAGCAAGCTCACTGTTCAGTCCCCATAGGAAACACAGTAGAGTAGAAGCGTGCTCTTTTCTCAAAAGCAGACTGTGTTTCTTGTATGGTGAGCTAGTGTTTCTTTCCCAGTCCAAAATGGAGTGGAGTCCCATGCTGTTTCTGGTTCTATGAGCAAGAGTTGTTTTCTGGTAACAAGAGTCACTATTGCGCTCCCATTGTCATACACAGGGCAAATAGCACTTGTGTCTGTTCCCAGCATATGCAGTGTATTTTCACTGAAGACGAGAAACTGTTCTTGTCAGTTTCCTAAGCAGAATTGAACTAGATATGGCCGTGTGTGTAGGAAGCACACTTCCTTTGTTCTGTGCAAGCTCACTGCTCTGGCCCTATAGGAAACACGGTAGAGTAGAAGAGTGCTCTTTTTTTTTTCAAAAGCAGAGTGTGTTTCTTGTAAGGCGAGCTAGCATTTCTTTCCCAGTTCTAAATGAAGTTGAATCACATGGAGTTTTTCGTCCTACGAGCAAGACATGTTTTCTGGTAAGGAATGTCACTATTGTGCTCCCATTACCATACACATTGCAAATTGCACAGGCGTGAGTTCCCAGCCTTTACAGAGTATTGGACTTAAGAGGAGCTACTTTTCTTCTCAGTTTCCTAAGCAGAGTTGAACCAGATATGGCCTATGTGTGTAGGAAGCACAGTTCTTTTGTTCTGAGCAAGCTCACTGTTCTGGCCCTATAGGAAACACAGTAGAGTAGAAGAGTGCTCTTTTCTCAAAAGCCGAGTGTGTTTCTTGTAAGGCAAGCTAGCGTTTGTTTCCCAGTCCTAAATGGAGTTGAAACAAATACAGTTTCTGGTCCTAAGAGCAAGCGTTGTATTCTGGTTAGAAGAGTCACTATTGCACTCCCATTGCCATACACAGTACAAATATCACTCGCGTCTGTTCCCAGCAAGTACAGTGTGTTGGACTGAAGAGGATCTACTGTTCTTGTCAGTTTCCTAAGCAGAATTGAACTATATATGGCCCGTGTGTGTAGGAAGCACAGTTCTTTTGTTCTGAGCAAGCTTTCTGTTCTGGCCCTACAGGAAACACAGTAGAGTAGAAGAGTGCTCTTTTCTCAAAAGCAGAATGTGTTTCTTGTAAGGTGAGCTAGCGTTTGTTTCCCAGTCCTAAATGGAGTTGAATCACATGCAGTTTATGGTCCTACGAGCTAGATTTGTTTTCTGGTAAGGAAAGTCACTCTTGCGCTCCCTTTGCCATACACAGTGCAAATAGCACTCGCGTCTGTTTCCAGCAAGTACAGTGTATTGGACTGAAGAGGATCTACTGTTCTTGTCAGTTTCCTAAGCAGAGTTGAACTAGATATGGCCCGTGTGTGTAGGAAGAACAGTTCTTTTGTTCTGAGCAAGCTCACTGTTCGGACCCCATTGGAAACACAGTAGAGTAGAAGAGTGCTCTTTTCTCAAAAGCAGAGTGTGTTTCTTGTAAGGCAAGCAAGCGTTTGTTTCCCAGTCCTAAATGGAGTTGACACATGCAGTTTCTGGTCGTATGAGCAAGAGTTCTTTTCTGGGAAGAAGAGTCACTATTGCACTCCCATTGTCATACACAGGGCAAATAGCACTGGCATCTGTTCCCAGCATGTACAGTGTATTGGACTGAAGAGCAGCTATTGTTCTTGTCAGTCTCCTAAGTAGAGTTGAACTAGATATGGCCCCTGTGTGTAGGAAGCACAGTTCTTTTGATCTGAGCAAGCTCACTGTTCTGGCCCTATAGGAAACACAGTAGAGTAGAAGCGTGCTCTTTTCTCAAAAGCAGAGTGTGTTTCTTGTATGGCGAGCTAGTGTTTCTTTCCCAGTACAAAATGGAGTGGAGTCCCATGCTGTTTCTGGTTCTATGAGCAAGAGTTGTTTTCTGGTAACAAGAGTCACTATTGCGGTCCCATTGTCATACACAGGGCAAATAGCACTTGTGTCTGTTCCCAGCATATACAGTGTATTTTAACTGAAGACGAGATACTGTTCTTGTCAGTTTCCTAAGCAGAATTGAACTAGATATGGCGGTGAGTGTAGGAAGCACACTTCCTTTGTTCTGTGCAAGCTCACTGTTCTGGCCCTAAAGGAAACACAGTAGAGTAGAAGAGTGCTCTTTTTTTCCAAAGCAGAGTGTGTTTCTTGTAAGACGAGCTAGCGTTTCTTTCCCAGTTCTAAATGAAGTTGAATCACATGCAGTTTTGTTCCAACGAGCAAGACTTGTTTTCTGGTAAGGAATGTCACTATAGTGCTCCGATTGCCATTCACATTGCAAATTGCACTCGCGAGTGTTCCCAGCCTTTACAGGGTATTGGACTGAAGAGGATCTACTGTTCTTCTCAGTTTACTAAGCAGAGTTGAACTAGATAAGTCCCGTGTGT
The DNA here is from genome assembly GCF_949786415.1 of Peromyscus eremicus. Classification (NCBI taxonomy): domain Eukaryota; kingdom Metazoa; phylum Chordata; class Mammalia; order Rodentia; family Cricetidae; genus Peromyscus; species Peromyscus eremicus. Next base: position 78,961 of record NW_026734869.1, on the reverse strand, counting down.
TTAGGAAGCACAGTTCTTTTGTTCTGTGCAAGCTCACAGTTCTGGCCCTATAGGAAACACAGTAGAGTAGAAGAGTGCTCTTTTCTCAAAAACAGAGTGTGTTTTTTGTAAGGCGAGCTAGAGTTTGTTTCCCAGTCCTAAATGGAGTTGAATCACATGCAGTTTCTGGTCCTACGAACAAGAGTTGTTTTCTGGTAAGAAGAGTCACTATTGCGCTCCCATTGTCATACACAGGGCAAATATCCTGGCGTCTGTTACCAGCATGTACAGTCTATTGGACTGAAGAGGTTCTATTATTCTTGTCAGTTTCCTAAGCAGAATTAAACTAGATATGGCTCATGTGTGCAGGAAGCACAGTTTTTTTGTTCTGATCAAGTTCACTGTTCTGGCCCTATAGGAAACACAGTAGAGTAGAAGAGTGCTCTTTTCACAAAAGCAAAGTGTGTTTCTTAAAAGGCGAGCTAGTGTTTGTTTCCCAGTCCTAAATGGAGTTGAGTAACATTCAGTTTTTGGTCCTACGAGCAAGAGTTGTTTTCTAGTACGAAGAGTCACTATTGCGCTCCCATTGCCATACACAGTACAATAGCACTCGCGTCTGTTCCCAGCAAGTACAGTGTATTGGACTGAAGAGGATCTACTGTTCTTGTCAGTTTCCTAAGCAGAGTTGAACTAAATATGGCCCGTGTTTGTAGGAAGCACAGTTCTTTTGTTCTGAGCAAGCTCATTGTTCGGACCTCATAGGAAATATAGTAGAGTAGAAGAGTGCTCTTTTCTCAAAAGCAGAGTGTGTTTCTTGTAAGGCGAGCTAGCATTTGTTTCCCAGTCCTAAATGGAGTTGAATGACATGCAGTTTCTGGTCCTACGAGCAAGAGTTGTTTTCTGGTAAGAAGAGACACGAGTGTGCTCCCATTGCCATACACAGTACAAATAGCACTCACGTCTGTTCGCAGCATGTACAGTGTATTGGACTGAAAAGGATCTACTGTTCTTGTCAGTTTCCTAAGCAGAGTTGAACTAGATATGGCCCGTGTGTGTAGGAAGCACAGTTCTTTTGATCTGAGCAAGCTTACTGTCCTGGCCTAAAGGAAACATAGTAGAGTAGAAGAGTGCTCTTTTCTCAAAAGCAGAGTGTGTTTCTTGTAAGGCGAGCTAGCGTTTGTTTCCAAGTCCGAAATGGAGTTGAATCACATGCAGTTTCTGTTCCTACGAGCAAGAGATATTTTCTAGAAAGAAGAGTCACTATTGTGCTCCCATTGCCATACACAGTGCAAATAGCACTCGCGTCTGTTCCCAGCAAGTACAGTGTATTGGACTGAAGAGGAGCTACTGTTCTTGTCAGTTTCCTAAGCAGAGTTGAACTAGGTATGGCCGTGTGTGTAGGAAGCAAAGTTTTTTTGTTCTGAGCAAGCTCACTGTTCGGACCCCATAGGAAACACAGTAGAGTACAAGAGTGCTCTTTTCTCAAAAGGAGAGTGTGTTTCTTGTAAGGTGAGCTAGTGTTTGTTTCCCAGTCCTAAATAGAGATGAATCCCATGCAGTTTCTATTCCTACGAGCAACAGTTGTTTTCTGGTAAGAAGAGTCATTATTGTGCTCGCGTTGTCATACACAGGGCAAATAGCACTGGCGTCTGTTACCAGCATGTACACTGTATTGGACTGAAAAGTATCTACTGTTCTTGTCAGTTTCCAAAGCAGAATTGAACTAGTTATGGCCGTGTATGTAGGAAGCACAGTTTTTTGTTCTGAGCAAGCTTTCTGTTCTGTCCGTATAGGAAACACAGAAGAGTAGAAGAGTGCTCTTTTCTCAAAAGCAGAGTGTGTTTCTTGTAAGGCGAGCTAGCGTTTGTTTCCCAGTCCTAAATGGAGTTGAATCATATGCAGTTTTTGGTCCTACGTGCAAGATTTGTTTTCTGGTAAGGAAAGTCTCTATTGTGCTCCCTTTGCCATACACAGTGCAAATAGCACTCCCGTCTGTTCCCAGCAAGTACACTGTATTGGACTGAAGAGGATTTACTATTCTTGTCAGTTTCATAAGCAGAATTGAACTAGATATGGCCGTGTGTGTAGGAAGCACAGTTCTTTTGTTCTGAGCAAGCTCACTGTTTTGGCCCTATAGGAAACACAGTAGAGTAGAAGAGTGCTCTTTTCTCAAAAGGAGAGTGTGTTTCTTGTAAGGTGAGCTAGTGTTTGTTTCCCAGTCCTATATAGAGTTGAATCCCATGCAGTTTCTGGTCCTACAAGCAACAGTTGTTTTCTGGTAAGAAGAGTCATTATTGAGCGCGCGTTGTCATACACAGGGCAAATAGCACTGGCGTCTGTTACCAGCATGTACACTGTATTGGACTGAAGAGGATCTACTATTCTTGTCAGTTTCCTAAGCAGAATTGAACTAGATATGGCCATGTGTGTAGGAAGCACGGTTCTTTTGTTCTGAGCAAGCTCACTGTTTTGGCCCTATAGGAAACACAGTAGAGTAGAAGAGTGCTCTTTTCTCAAAAGCAGAGTGTGTTTCTTGTAATCGAGCTAGCGTTGTTTTCCCAGTACTAAATGGTGTTGAGTCACATGCAGATTCTGGTCCTACGAGCAAGAGTTGTTTTCTGGTAAGAAGAGTCACTAATGTGCTCCCATTGTCATACACAGGGCAAACAGCACTAGAGTCTATTCCCAGCAAGTACAGTGTATTGGACTGAAGAGGATCTACTATTCTTGTCAGTTTCCTAAGCAGAGTTGAACCAGATATGGCCCGTGTGTGTAGGATGCACAGTTCTTTTGTTCTGAGCAAGCTCACTGTTCAGACCCCATAGGAAACACAGTAGAGTAGAATAGTGCTCTATTCTCAAAAGCAGAGTGTGTTTCTTGTAAGGCAAGCTAGCGTTTGTTTCCCAGTCCTAAATGCAGTTGAATCACATGCAGTTTCTGGTCCTATGAGCAAGAGTTGTTTTCTGATAAGAAGAGACACTATTGTGCTCCCAGTGGCATACACAGTACAAATAGCACTCGCGTCTGTTCGCAGCATGTACAGTGTATTGGACTGAAAAGGATCTACTGTTCTTGTCAGTTTCCTAAGCAGAATTGAACTAGTCATGGCCGTGTATGTAGGAAGCACAGTTCTTTTGTTCTGAGCAAGCTTTCTGTTCTGTCCCTATAGGAAACACAGGAGAGTAGAAGAGTGCTCTTTTCTCAAAAGCAGAGTGTGTTTCTTGTAAGGGGAGCTAGCGTTTGTTTCCCAGTCCTAAATGGAGTTGAATCATATGCAGTTTTTGGTCCTACATACAAGATTTGTTTTCTGGTAAGGAAAGTCTCTATTGTGCTCCCTTTGCCATACACAGTGCAAATAGCCCTCCCGTCTGTTCCCAGCAAGTACAGTGTATTGGACTGAAGAGGATCTACTGTTCTTGTCAGTTTCCTAAGCAGAGTTGAACTAGATATGGCCCGTGTGTGTAGGAAGTACAGTTCTTTTGTTCTGAGCAAGCTCACTGTTCAGACCACATAGGAAACACCGTAGAGTAGAAGAGTGCTCTTTTCTCAAAAGCGGAGTGTTTCCTGTAAGGCGAGCTAGTGTTTGTTTCCCAGTCCTAAATTGAGTTGAGTCACATGGAGTTTGTGGTCCTATGAGCAAGAGTTGTTTTCTGGTAAGAAGAGTCACTATTGTGCTCCCATTGTCATACACAGTGCAAGTAGCACTCGCGTCTGTTCCCAGCAATACAGTGTATTGGACTGAAGAGGAGCTACTGTTCTTGTCAGTTTCCTAAGCAGAGTTGTACTAGATATGGCTGTGTGTGTAGGAAGCACAGTTCTTTTGTTCTGAGCAAGCTCACTGTTCGGACCCGATAGGAAACACAGTAGAGTACAAGAGTGCTCTTTTCTCAAAAGGAGAGTGTGTTTCTTGTAAGGCGAGCTAGCGTTTGTTTCCCAGTCCGAAATGGAGTTGAATCACATGCAGTTTCTGTTCCTACGAGCAAGAGATGTTTTCTAGTAAGAAGAGTCACTATTGTGCTCCCACTGCCATACACAGTGCAAATAGCACTCGCGTCTGTTCCCAGCAATTACAGTGTATTGGACTGAATAGGTGCTAATGTTCTTGTCAGTCTCCTAAGCAGACTTAAACTAGATATGGCCGTGTGTGTAGGAAGCACAGTTTTTTTGTTCTGAGCAAGCTCATTCTTCGGACCCCATTGGAAACACAGTAGAGTAGAAGAGTGCTCTTTTCTCAAAAGCAGAGTGTGTTTCTTGTAAGGCGAGCTAGCGTTTGTTTCCCAGTCCTAAGTGGAGTTGAATCACATGCAGTTTCTGGTCCTACGAGCAAGGGTTATTTTCTGGTAAGGAAAGTCACTATTGCGCTCCCATTGCCATACACAGTGCAAATAGCCCTCCCGTCTGTTCCCAGCAAGTACAGTGTATTGGACTGAAGAGGAGCTACTGTTCTTCTCAGTTTCCTAAGCAGAGTTGAACTAGATATGGTCCATGTGTGTAGGAAGCACAGTTCTTTTGTTCTGAGCAAGCTCACTCTTTGGACCCCATAGGAAACACAGTAGAGTAAAAGAGTGCTCTTTTATCAAAAGCAGAGTGTGTTTTTTGTAAGGCGAGCTAGCGTTTGTTTCCCAGACCTAAATGGAGTTGAATCACATGCAGTGTTTGGTCCTATGAGCAAGAGTTGTTTTCTGGTAAGGAAAGTCACTATTGCGCTCCCATTGCCATACACAGTGCAAATAGCACTCCTGTCTGTTCGCAGCAAGTACAGTGTATTGGATAGAAGAGGATCTACTGTTCTTGTCAGGTTCCTAAGCAGACTTGAACTAGATATGGCCCTGTGTGTAGGAAGCACAGTTTTTTTGTTCTGAGCAAGCTCACTGTTCAGACCCCTTAGGAAACACAGTAGAGTAGAAGAGTGCTCTTTTCTCAAAAGCAGAGTGTGTTTCTTCTAAGGCGAGCTAGCGTTTGTTTCCCAGTCCTAAATGGAGTTGAATCACATACAGTTTATGGTCCTACGTGCAAGAGTTGTTTTATGGTAAGAAGAGTCACTATTGCGCAGCCATTGTCATACACAGGACAAATAGCCCTGGCGTCTGTTCCCAGCAAGTACAGTGTATTGGAATGAAGAGGATCTACTGTTCTTGTCAGGTTCCTAAGCAGAATTGAACTAGATATTGCCGTGTGTGCAGGAAGCACAGTTCTTTTGTTCTGAGCAAGCTCACTGTTCAGACCCCATAGGAAACACAGTAGAGTAGAAGAGTGCTCTTTTCTCTAAAGCAGAGTGTGTTTCTTGTAAGGCGAGCTAGCGTTTGTTTCCCAGTCCTAAATGGAGTTGAGTCACCTGCAGGTTTTTGTCCTAAGAGCAAGAGTTGTTTTCTGGTAAGACGAGTCACTATTGTGCTCCAATTGCCATACACAGGGCAAATAGCCCTCGCGTCTCTTCCCCGCAAGTACTGTGTATTGGACTGAAGAGGAGCTACTGTTCTTGTCAGTTTCCTAAACAGAGTTGAACTAGATATGGCCCGTGTGTGTAGGAAGCACAGTTCTTTTGTTCTGAGCAAGCTCTCTGTTTGGACCCCATAGGAAACACAGTAGAGTAGAAGAGTGCTCTTTTCTCTAAAGCAGAGTGTGTTTCTTGTAAAGCGAGCTGGAGTTTGTTTCCCAGTCATAAATGGAATTGAATCACATGCAGTTTCTGGTCCTACGAGCAAGAGTTGTTTTCTGGTAAGAAGAGTCACTATTGCGCTGCCATTGCCATACACAGGACAAATAGCACTGGCGTCTGTTCCCAGCAAGTACAGTGTATTGGACTGAAGAGTATCTACTGTTCTTGTCAGGTTCCTAAGCAGAGTTGAACTAGATATGGCCGTGTTTGTAGGAAGCACATTTTTTTTGTTCTGAGCAAGCTCACTGTTCCGAACACATAGGAAACACAGTAGAGTAGAAGAGTGCTCTTTTCTCAAAAGCAGAGTGTGTTTCTTGGAAGGCGAGCTAGCGTTTGTTTCCCAGTGCTAAATGGAGTTGAATCACATGCAATTTCTGGTCCTACGAGCAAGAGTTGTTTTCTGGTAAGGAAAGTCACTATTGCGCTCCCATTGCCATACACAGTGCAAATAGCACTCCCGTCTGTTCCCAGCAAGTACAGTATTGGACTGAAGAGGAGCTACTGTTCTTCTCAGTTTCCTAAGCAAAGTTGAACTAGATATGGCCCGTGTGTGTAGGAAGCACAGTTCTTTTTTTCTGAGCAAGCTCACTGTTCTGGCCCTATAGGAAACACAGTAGAGGAGAAGAGTGCTCTTTTCTCAAAAGCAGAGTGTGTTTCTGCTAAGGCGAGCTAGAGTTTGTTTCCCAGTCCTAAATGGATTTGAGTCACATGCAGTTTTTTGTCCTACGAGCAAGAGTTGTTTTCTGGTAAGACGAGTCACTATTGTGCTCCAATTGCCATACACAGTGCAAATAGCACTCGTGTCTGTTCTCAGCAAGTACAGTGTATCAGACTGAAGAGGAGCTACTGTTCTTGTCAGTTTCCTAAGCAGAGTGGAACTAGATATGGCCCGTGTGTGTAGGAAGCACAGTTATTATGTTCTGAGCAAGCTCACTGTTCTGGCCCTGTAGGAAACACAGCAGAGTAGAAGAGTGTTCTTTTCACTAAAGCAGAGTGTGTTTCTCGTAAGGCGAGCTTGCGTTTGATTCCCGGTCCTAAATGGAGTTTAGTCACATGCAGTTTTTGGTCCTATGAGCAAGAGTTGTTTTCTGGTAAGAAGAGTCAGTATTGTGCTCCAAATGCCGTACACAGTGCAAATAGCACTCGCGTCTGTTCCCAGAAAGTACAGTGTATTGGACTGAATATTAGCTACTGTTCTTGTCAGTTTCCTAAGCAGAGTTGAATTAGATATGGTCCATTTGTGTAGGAAGCACAGTTCTTTTGTTCTGAGCAAGCTCACTGTTTGGACCACATAGGAAACGCAGTAGAGTATAAGAGTGCTCTTTTCTCAAAAGCAGAGTGTGTTTCTTGTAAGGCGAGCTAGCGTTTGTTTCCTAGTCCTAAATTGAGTTGAATCACATGCAGTTTCTGGTCCTACCAGCAAGAGTTGTTTTCTGGTAAGGAAAGTCACTATTGCGCTCCCTTTGCCACACAGTGTGCAAATAGCACTCGTGTCTGTTTCCAGCAAGTACAGTGTATTGGACTGAAGAGGAGCTACTGTTCTTGTCAGTTTCCTAAGCAGAGTTGAACTAGATATGGCCCGTGTGTGTAGGAAGCACAGTTCTTTTGTTCTGAGCAAGCTCACTGTTCGGACCCCATAGGAAACACAGTAGAGTAGATGAGTGCTCTTTTCTCAAAAGCAGAGTGTGTTTCTTGTAAGGCGAGCTAGCATTTGTTTCCCAGTCCTAAACAGAGTTGAATCACATGCAGTTTCTGGTCCTACGAGGAAGAGTTGTTTTCTGGTAAGGAAAGTCGCTATTTGGCAACAATTGCCATACACAGTGCAAATAGCACTCGCGTCTGTTCCCAGAAAGTACAGAGTATTGGACTGAATAGGTGCTAATGTTCTTGTCAGTTTCCTAAGCAGACTTGAACTAGATATGGCTGTGTGTGTAGGAAGCACAGTTCTTTTGTTCTGAGTAAGCTCATTGTTCTGGCCATATGGGAAACTCAATTGAGTAGAAGAGTGCTCTTTTCTCAAAAGCAGAGTGTGTTTCTTGTAAGGCGAGATAGAGTTTGTTTCCCAGTCCTAAATGGAGTTGAGTCACTTGCAGATTTTTGTCCTGCGAGCAAGAGTTGTTTTCTGGTAAGACGAGTCACTATTGTGCCCCATTGCCATACACAGTGCAAATAGCATTCGCGTCTGTTCTCAGCAAGTAAAGTGTATCAGACTGAAGAGGAGCTACTGTTCTTGTCAGTTTCCTAAGCAGAGTTGAACTACATATGGTTCATGTGTGTAGGAAGCACAGTTCTTTTGTTCTGAGCAAGCTCACTGTTTGGACCCCATAGGAAACAAAGTAGAGTAGAAAGTGCTCTTTTCTCTAAAGCAGAGTGTGTTTCTTGTAAGGCGAGCTAGCGTTTGTTTCCCAGTCCTAAATGGAGTTGAATCACATGCAGTTTCTAATCCTACAAGCAAGAGCTGTTTTATGGTAAAAATAGTCACTATTGCGCTGCCATTGCCATACGCAGGACAGATAGCACTGGCGTCTGTTCCCAGCAAGTACGGTGTATTGGAAAGAAGAGGATCTACTGTTCTTGTCAGGTTCCTAAGCAGAATTGAACTAGATATGGCCGTGTGTGTAGGAAGCACAGTTCTTTTGTTCAGAGCAAGCTCACCATTCGGACCCTGTAGGAACACAGTAGAGTAGAAGAGTGCTCTTTTCTCAAAAGCAGAGTGTGTTTCTTGTACAGCAAGCTAGAGTTTGTTTCCCAGTCCTAAATGGAGTTGAATCACATGCAGTTTCTGGTCCTACGAGCAAGAGTTTATTTCTGGTAAGGAAAGTCACTATTGTGCTCCCATTGCCATACACAGGGCAAATAGAACTGGTGTCTGTTCCCAGCCTGTACAGTGCATTGGACTGAAGAGGTTCCACTGTTCTTGTCAGTTTTCTAAGCAGAATTGAACTAGATATGGCCCGTGTTTGTAGGAAGCACAGTTCTTTTGTTCTGAGCAAGCTCACTGTTCTGGCCCTATAGGAAACACAGTAGAGTAGAAGAGTGCTCTTTTCTCAAAAGCAGAGTGTGTTTCTTGTAAGGCTAGCTAGTGTTTGTTTCCCAGTCCTAAATTGAGTTGAGTCACATGCAGGTTTTGATCCTACAAGCAAGAAGGTTTTCTTGTAAGAAGAGTCACAATTGGGCTCCCATTGCCATACACAGTACAAATAGCACTGGCGTCTGTTCCCAGCATGTACAGTGTATTGGACTGAAAAGGATCTATTGTTCTTGTCAGTTTCCTAAGCAGAGTTGAACTAGATATGGCCGTGTGTGCAGGAAGCACAGTTATTTTTTTCTGAGCAAGCTCACTGTTCTGGCCCTATAGGAAACACAGTAGAGGAGAAGAGTGCTCTTTTCTCAAAAGCAGAGTGTGTTTCTGCTAAGGCGAGCTAGAGTTTGTTTCCCAGTCCTAAATGGAGTTGAGTCACATGCAGTTTTTTGTCCTACGAGCAAGAGTTGTTTTCTGGTAAGACGAGTCACTATTGTGCTCCAATTGCCATACACAGTGCAAATAGCACTCGCGTCTGTTCTCAGCAAGTACAGTGTATCAGACTGAAGAGGAGCTACTGTTCTTGTCAGTTTCCTAAGCAGAGTGGAACTAGATATGGTCCGTGTGTGTAGGAAGCACAGTTATTATGTTCTGAGCAAGCTCACTGTTCTGGCCCTGTAGGAAACACAGCAGAGTAGAAGAGTGTTCTTTTCACTAAAGCAGAGTGTGTTTCTTGTAAGGTGAGCTCGCTTTTGATTCCCAGTCCTAAATGGAGTTGAGTCACATGCAGTTTTTGGTCCTATGAGCAAGAGTTGTTTTCTGGTAAGAAGAGTCACTATTGCGCTCCAAATGCCGTACACAGTGCAAATAGCACTCGCGTCTGTTCCCAGAAAGTACAGTGTATTGGACTGAATAGGAGCTACTGTTCTTGTCAGTTTCCTAAGCAGAGTTGAACTAGATATGGTCCATTTGTGTAGGAAGCACAGTTCTTTTGTTCTGAGCAAGCTCACTGTTTGGACCACATAGGAAACGCGCTAGAGTAGAAGAGTGCTCTTTTCTCAAAAGCAGAGTGTGTTACTTGTAAGGCGAGCTAGCGTTAGTTTCCTATTCCTAAATGGAGTTGAATCACATGCAGTTTGTGGTGCTACGAGCAAGAGTTGTTTTCTGGTAATGAAAGTCACTATTGTGCTCCCATTACCATACACAGGGCAAATAGCACTCGCGTCTGTTCCCAGCAAGTACAGTGTATTGGACTGAATAGGAACTACTGTTCTTGTCAGTTTCCTAAGCAGAGTTGAACTACATATGGTCCGAGTGTGTAGGAAGCACAGTTCTTTTGTTCTTAACCAAGCTCACAGTTCAGACCACATAGGAAACACAGTAGAGTAGAAGAGTGCTCTTTTATCTAAAGCAGAGTGTTTTTTTTGTAAGGCGAGCTCGCGTTTGTTTCCCAGTCCTAAATGGAGTTGAATCACATGCAGTTTTTGGTCCTACGAGCAAGAGTTGTTTTATGGTAAGAAGAGTCACTATTGCCCTCCAAATGCCATACACAGTGCAAATAGCACTCGCGTCTGTTCCCAGCAAGTACAGTGTATTGGACTGAAGAGGAGCTACTGTTCTAGTCAGTTTCCAAGCAGAGTTGAACTAGATATGGTCCATGTGTGTAGGAAGCACAGTTCTTTTGTTCTGAGCAAGCTCACTCTTTGGACCCCATAGGAAACACAGTAGAGTAAAAGAGTGCTCTTTTATAAAAAGCAGAGTGTGTTTCTTGTAAGGCGAGCTAGCGTTTGTTTCCCAGACCTAAATGGAGTTGAATCACATGCAATTTCTGGTCCTATGAGCAAGAGTTGTTTTCTGGTAAGGAAAGTCACTATTGTGCTCCCATTGCCATACACAGTGCAAATAGCACTCCTGTCTGTTCGCAGCAAGTACAGTGTATTGGATAGAAGAGGATCTACTGTTCTTGTCAGGTTCCTAAGCAGACTTGAACTAGATATGGCCCTGTGTGTAGGAAGCACAGTTTTTTTGTTCTGAGCAAGCTCACTGTTCGGACCACATAGGAAACACAGTAGAGTAGAAGAGTGCTCTTTTCTCAAAAGCAGAGTGTGTTTCTTGTATGGCGAGCTAGCGTTTGTTTCCCAGTCCTAAATGGAGTTCAATCCAATGTAGTTTGTGGTCCTATGAGCAAGAGTTGTTTTCTGGAAAGGAAAGTCACTATTGCGCTCCCATTGCCATACACAGTGCAAATAGCCCTCCCGTCTGTTCCCAGTAAGTACAGTGTATTGGACTGAAGAGGAGAGACTTCTCTTCTCAGTTTCCTAAGCAGAGTTGAACTAGATATGGCCCGTGTGTGTAGGAAGCACAGTTCTTTTGTTATGAGTAAGCTCATTGTTCTGGCCCTATAGGAAACACAATTGAGTAGAAGAGTGCTCTTTTCTCAAAAGCAGAGTGTGTTTCTTGTAAGGCGAGCTAGCGTTTGTTTCCCAGTCCTAAATGGAGTTGAATCACATGCAGTTTCTGGTCCTATGAGCAAGAGTTGTTTTCTGGTAAGGAAAGTCATTATTGCACTCCCATTGCCATACATAGTGCACATAGCACTAGCGTCTGTTTCCAGCAAGTACAGTGTATTGGACTGAATAGGAACTACTGTTCTTGTCAGTTTTCTAAGCAGAGTTGAACTACATATGGTCCGTGTGTGTAGGAAGCACAGTTCTTTTGTTCTTAGCAAGCTCACTGTTTGGACCCCGAAGGAAACACAGTAGAGAAGAAGAGTACTCTTTTCTCTAAAGCAAGTGTGTTTCTTGTAAGGTGCGCGAGCGTTTGTTTCCCAGTCCTAAATGGCGTTGAATCACATGCAGTTTGAGGTCCTACGAGCAAGAGTTGTTTTCTGGTAGGAAAGTCACTATTGCGCTCCCATTGCCATACACAGTGCAAACAGCACTCGCGTCTGTTCCCAGCAAGTACAGTGTATCGGACTGAAGAGGAGCTACTGTTCTTGTCAGTTTCCTAAGCAGAGTTGAACTAGATATGGCCCGTGTGTGTAGGAAGCACAGTTCTTTTGTTCTGAGCAAGCTCACTGTTTGGACCCCATAGGAAACACAGTAGAGTAGAAGAGTGCTCTTTTCTCAAAAGCAGAGTGTGTTTCATGAAAAACGAGCTAGCATTTGTTTCCCAGTCCTAAATGGCGTTGAATCACATGCAGTTTCTGGTCCTACGAGCAAGAGTTGTTTTCTGGTAGGAAAGTCACTATTGCGCTCCCATTGCCATACACAGTGCAAATAGCACTCGCGTCTGTTCCCAGCAAGTACAGTGTATCGGACTGAAGAGGAGCTACTGTTCTTGTCAGTTTCCTAAGCAGAGTTGAACTAGATATGTCCCGTGTGTGTAGGAAGCACAGTTCTTTTGTTCTGAGTAAGCTCATTGTTCTGGCCCTATAGGAAACACAATTGAGTAGAAGAGTGCTCTTTTCTCAAAAGCAGAGTGTGTTTCTTGTAAGAAGAGATAGAGATTGTTTCCCAGTCCTAAATGGAGTTGAGTCACATGCAGTTTTTTGTCCTATGAGCAAGAGTTGTTTTCTGGTAAGATGAGTCACTATTGTGCCCCATTGCCATACACAGTGCAAATAGCACTCGCGTCTGTTCTCAGCAATTAAAGTGTATCGGACTGAAGAGGAGCTACTGTTCTTGTCAGTTTCCTAAGCAGAGTTGAACTACGTATGGTTCATGTGTGTAAGAAGCACAGTTCTTTTGTTCTGAGCAAGCTCACTGTTTGGACCCCATAGGAAACAAAGTAGAGTAGAAAGTGCTCTTTTATCTAAAGCAGAGTGTGTTTCGTTTAAGGCGAGCTAGCGTTTCTTTCCCAGTCTGAAATGGAGTTGAATCACATGCAGTTTCTGGTCCTACGAGCAAGAGTTGTTTTCTGGTAAGGAAAGTCACTATTGTGCTCCAATTGCCCTACACAGTGCAAATAGCACTCGCGTCTGTTCCCAGCAAGTACAGTGTATTGGACTTAAGAGGATCTACTGTTCTTGTCAGTTTCCTAAGCAGAATTGAACTAGATATGGCCGTGTATGTAGGAAGCACAGTCCTTTTGTTCTGAGCAAGCTCTCTGTTCTGGCCCTATAGGAAACACGGTAGAGTAGAAGAGTGCTCTTTTTCTCAAAAGCAGAGTGTGTTTCTTGTAAGGCGAGCTAGCGTTTGTTTCCCAGTCCTAAATGGAGTTGAATCACATGCAGTTTTTGGTCCTACCAGCAAGAGTTGTTTTCTGGTAAGGAAAGTCACTATTGTGCTCCCTTTGCCATACACAGTGCAAATAGCACTCGCATCTGTTCCCAGCAAATACAGTGTATTGGACTGAAGAGAAGCTACTGTTCTTCTCAGTTTTCTAAGCAGAGTTGAACTAGATATGGTCCATGTGTGTAGGAAGCACAGATATTTTGTTCTGAGCAAGCTCACTGTTTGGACACCATAGGAAACGCAGTAGAGTAGATGAGTGCTCTTTTCTCAAAACAGAGTGTGTTTCTTGTAAGGAGAGCTAGCGTTTGTTTTGTAGTCCTAAATGGAGTTGAATCACATGCAGTTTGTGGTCCTATGAGCAAGCGTGGTTTTCTGGTAAGAAGAGTCAATATTGTGCTCCCATTGTCATACACAAGGCAAATAGCACTGGCGTCGGTTCTCAGCATGTACAGTGTATTGGACTGAAGAGAATCTACTGTTCTTTTCAGGTTCCTAAGCAGAATTGAAGTAGATATGGCCGAGTGTGTAGGAAGCACAGTTCTTTTGTTCTGAGCAAGCTCACTGTTCGGACTCCATAGGAAACAATATAGAGTAGAAGAGTGCTCTTTTCTCAAAAGCAGATGTGTGTTTCTTGTAAGGCGAGCTAGCATTTGTTTCCCAGTCCTAAATGGATTTAATCACATGCAGTTTCTGGTCCTACGAGCAAGAGTTGTTTTCTGGTAAGGAAAGTCACTATTGTGCTCCCTCTGCCATACACAGTGCTAATAGCACTTGCGTCTGTTCCCAGAAAGTACTGTGTATTGGACTGAAGAGGAGCTAATGTTCTTGTCAGTTTCCTAAGCAGAGTTGAACCAGATACGGCCCGTGTGTGTAGGAAGCACAGGTCTTTTGTTCTGAGCAAGCTCACTGTTCTGGCCCTGTAGGAAACAGAGTAGAGTAGAAGAGTGCTCTTTTATCTAAAGCAGAGTGTGTTTCTTGTAAGGCGAGCTCGAGTTTGATTTTCAGTCCTAAATGGAATTGAGTCACATGCAGTTTTTGGTCCTATGAGCAAGAGTTGTTTTCTGGTAAAAAGAGTCACTATTGCGCCCCAAATGCCATACACAGTGCAAATAGCACTCGCGTCTGTTCCCAGCAAATACAGTGTATTGGACTGAAGAGGAGCTACTGTTCTTCTCAGTTTTCTAAGCAGAGTTGAACTAGATATGGTCCATGTGTGTAGGAAGCACAGATCTTTTGTTCTGAGCAAGCTCACTGTTTGGACACCATAGGAAACGCAGTAGAGTAGATGAGTGCTCTTTTCTCAAAAACAGAGTGTGTTTCTTGTAAGGAGAGCTAGCGTTTGTTTTGTAGTCCTAAATGGAGTTGAATCACATGCAGTTTGTGGTCCTACGAGCAAGCGTAGTTTTCTGGTAAGAAGAGTCAATATTGCGCTCCCATTGTCATATACAAGGCAAATAGCACTGGCGTCGGTTCTCAGCATGTACAGTGTATTGGACTGAAGAGAATCTACTGTTCTTGTCAGGTTCCTAAGCAGAATTGAAGTAGATATGGCCGAGTGTGTAGGAAGCACAGTTCTTTTGTTCTGAGCAAGCTCACTGTTCGGACTCCATAGGAAACAATATAGAGTAGAAGAGTTCTCTTTTCTCAAAAGCAGATGTGTGTTTCTTGTAAGGCGAGCTAGCATTTGTTTCCCAGTCCTAAATGGATTTAATCACATGCAGTTTCTGGTCCTACGAGCAAGAGTTGTTTTCTGGAAAGGAAAGTCACTATTGCGCTCCCTTTGCCATACACAGTGCTAATAGCACTAGCGTCTGTTCCCAGCAAGTACAGTGTATTGGACTGAAGAGGAGCTACTGTTCTTGTCAGTTTCCTAAGCAGAGTTGAACCAGATACGGCCCGTGTGTGTAGGAAGCACAGGTCTTTTGTTCTGAGCAAGCTCTCTGTTCTGGCCCTATAGGAAACACAGTAGAGTAGAAGAGTGCTCTTTTCTCAAAAGCAGAGTGTGTTTCTTGTAAGGCTAGCTAACGTTTGTTTCCCAGTCCTAAATGGAGTTGAGTCACATGCAGTTTTTGGTCCTACGAGCAAGAGTAGTTTTCTGGTAAGAAGAGGCACTATTGGGCTCCCATTGCCATACACAGTACAAATAGCACTGGCGTCTGTTCCCAGCATGTACAGTGTATTGGACTGAAGAGAATCTACTGTTCTTGTCAGTTTCCTAAGCAGAATTGAACTAGATATGGCCGTGTATGTAGGAAGCACAGTCCTTTTGTTCTGAGCAAGCTCTCTGTTCTGGCCCTATAGGAAACACGGTAGAGTAGAAGAGTGCTCTTTTTCTCAAAAGCAGAGTGTGTTTCTTGTAAGGCGAGCTAGTGTTTGTTTCCCAGTCCTAAATGGAGTTGAATCACATGCAGTTTCTGGTCCTACCAGCAAGAGTTGTTTTCTGGTAAGGAAAGTCACAATTGCGCTCCCTTTGCCATACACAGTACAAAGAGCATCGTGTCTGTTTCCAGCAAGTACAGTGTATTGAACTGAAAAGGAGCTACTGTTCTTGTCAGTTTCCTAAGCAGAGTTGAACTAGATATGGCCCGTGTGTGTAGGAAGCACAGTTCTTTTGTTCTGAGCAAGCTCACTGTTCAGACCCCATAGGAAACACAGTAGAGTAGAAGAGTGCTCTTTTCTCAAAAGCAGAGTGTGTTTCTTCTAAGGCGAGGTAGCGTTTGTTTCCCAGTCCTAAATGGATTGAGTCACATGCAGTTTTTGGTCCTATGAGCTAGAGTTGTTTTCTGGTAAGGAATGTCACTATTGTGCTCTGATTGCCATACACAGTGCAAATTGCACTCGCGTCTGTTCCCAGCATGTACAGTGTATTGGAATGAAGAAGAGGTAGTTTTCTTCTCAGTTTCCTAAGCAGAGTTGAACTAGATATGGCCCGTGTGTGTAGGAAGTACAGTTCTTTTGTTCTGAGCAAGCTCACTGTTCTGGCCCTATAGGAAACACAGTAGAGTAGAAGAGTGCTCTTTTCTCAAAAGCAGAGTGTGTTTCTTGTAAGGCGAGCTAGCGTTTGTTTCCCAGTCCTAAATGGAGTTGAATCACATACAGTTTCTGGTCCTATGAGCAAGAGTTGTTTTCTGATAAGAAGAGTCACTATTGCACTCCCATTGCCATACACAGTGCAAATAGCACTCGCGTCTGTTCCCAGCAAGTACAGTGTATTGGACTGAAGAGTAGCTACTGTTCTCGTCAGTTTTCTAAGCAGATTTGAACTAGATATGGCCCGTGTGTGTAGGAAGCACAGTTCTTTTGTTCTGAGCAAGCTCACTGTTCGGACACCATAGGAAACACAGTAGAGTACAAGAGTGCTCTTTTCTCAAAAGCAGAGTGTGTTTTTTTTAAGGCCAGCTAGTGTTTTTTTCCCAGTCCTATATGGAGTTGAATCACATGCCGTTTCTGGTTCTACGAGCAAGAGTTGTTTTCTGGTATGAAGAGTAACTATTGTGCTCCCATTGTCATACACAGGGCAAATAGCACTCGCGTCTGTTCCCAGCATGTACAGTGTATTGGACTGAAAAGGATCTATTGTTCTTGTCAGTTTCCTAAGCAGAATTGAACTAGATATGGCCCTGTATGTAGGAAGCACAGTTCTTTTGTTCTGAGCAAATTCTCTGTTCTGGCCCTCTAGGAAACACAGTAGAGTAGAAGAGTGCTCTTTTCTCAAAAGCAGAGTGTGTTCCTTGTAAGGCGAGCTAGCGTTTGTTTCCCAGTCCTAAATGGAGTTCAATCACATGCAGTTTCTGGTCCTACGAGCAAGAGTTGTTTTATGGTAAGAATAGACACTATTGCGCTGCCATTGCCATAAACCGGACAAATAGCACTGGCGTCTGTTCCCAGCAAGTACGGTGTATTGGACTGAAGAGGATCTACTGTTTTTGTCAGTTTCCTAAGCAGAATTGAACTAGATATGGCCGTGTTTGTAGGAAGCACAGTTCTTTTGTTCAGAGTAAGCTCACTGTTCGGACCCTATAGGAAACACAGTAGAGTAGAAGAGTGCTCTGTTCTCAAAAGCAGAGTGTGTTTCTTGTACGGCAAGCTAGCGTTTGTTTCCCAGTCCTAAATGGAGTTGAATCACATGCAGTTTCTGGTCCTATGAGCAAGAGTTGTTTTCTGGTAAGAAGTGTCACTATTGCGCTCCCATTGTAATACACAGGGCAAATAGCACTCGCGTCTGTTCCCAGCATGTACAGTGTATTGGACTGAAAAGGATCTATTGTTCTTGTCAGTTTTAAGCAAAATTGAACTAGATATGTCCCTGTATGTAGGAAGTACAGTTATTTTGTTCTGAGCAAGCTCTTGTTCTGGCCCTATAGGAAAAACAGTAGAGTAGAAGAGTGCTCTTTTCTCAAAAGCAGAGTGTGTTTCTTGTAAGGCCAGCTAGTGTTCTTTTCCCAGTCCTATATGTAGTTGAATCCCATGCAGTTTCTGGTCCTACGAGCAAGAGTTGTTTTCTGGTAAGAAGTGTCACTATTGCGCTCCCATTGTAATACACAGGGCAAATAGCACTCGTGTCTGTTCCCAGCATTTAGAGTTTATTGGACTGAAAAGGATCTATTGTTCTTGTCAGTTACCTAAGCAGAATTGAACTAGATATGGCCCTGTATGTAGGAAGCAGAGTTATTTTGTTCTGAGCAAGCTCTCTGTTCTGGCCCTACAGGAAACACAGTAGAGTAGAAGAGTTCTGTGTTCTCAAAAGCAGAGTGTGTTTGTTGTATGGCAAGCTAGCGTATGTTTCCCAGTACTAAATGGAGTTGAATCACATGCAGTTTCTGGTCCTACGAGCAAGAGTTGTTTTCTGGTAAGAAGAGTCACTATTGCGCTCCCATTGCCATACACAGGGCAAATAGCACTGGCGTCTGTTGCCAGCATGTACAGTGTATTGGACTGAAGAAGTTCCACTGTTCTTGTCAGTTTCCTAAGCAGAATTGAACTAGATATGGCCCTTGTGTGTAGGAAGCATAGTCTTTTGTTCTGAGCAAGCTCACTGTTCTGTCCCTATAGGAAACACAGTAGAGTAGAAGAGTGCTCTTTTCTCAAAAACAGAGTGTGTTTCTTGTAAGGCTAGCTAGCGTTTGTTTCCCAGTCCTAAATGGAGTTGAGTCACATGCAGTTTTTGGTCCTACGAGCAAGAGTAGTTTTCTCGTAAGAAGAGTCACTATTGGGCTCCCATTGCCATACACTGTACAAATAGCACTGGCGTCTGTTCCCATCATGTACAGTGTATTGGACTGAAAAGGATCTATTGTTCTTGTCAGTTACCTAAGCAGAATTAAACTAGATATGGCCGTGGATGTAGGAAGCACAGTTCTTTTGTTCTGAGCAAGCTCTCTCTTCTGGCCCTATAGGAAACACAGTAGAGTAGAAGAGTGCTCTTTTCTCAAAAGCAGAATGTGTTTCTTGTAAGGCAAGCTAGCGTTTGTCTCCCAGTCCTAAATGAGTTGAATCACATGCAGTTTTTGGTCCTACCAGCAAGAGTTGTTTTCTGGTAAGGAAAGTCACTATTGCGCTCCCTTTGCCATACACAGTGCAAATAGCACTCGCGTCTGTATCCAGCAAGTACAGTGTATTAGTCTGAAGAGGAGCTACTGTTCTTGTCAGTTTCCTAAGCAGAGTTGAACTAGATACAGCCCGTGTGTGTAGGAAGCACAGTTCTTTTGTTTTGAGCAAGCTCAATGTTCGGACCCCATAGGAAACACAGTAGAGTAGAAGAGTGCTCTTTTCTCAAAAGCAGAGTGTGTTTCTTGTAAGGTGAGCTAGCGTTTGTTTCCCAGTCCTAAATGGAGTTGAATCACATGCAGTTTCTGGTCCTACGAGCAAGAGTTGTTTTCTGGTAAGGAAAGTCACTATTGCGCTCCCATAGCCATACATAGTGCAAATAGCACTCGCGTCTGTTCCCAGCATGTACAGTGTATTGGACTGAAAAGGATCTATTGTTCTTGTCAGTTTCCTAAGCAGAATTGAACTAGATATGGCCGTGTATGTAGCAAGCACAGTTCTTTTGTTCTGAGCAAGCTCTCTCTTCTGGCCCTATAGGAAACACAGTAGAGTAGAAGAGTGCTCTATTCTCAAAAGCAGAGTGTGTTTCTTGTAAGGCGAGCTAGCGTTTGTTTCCCAGTCCTAAATGGAGTTGAATCACATGCAGTTTTTGGTCCTACCAGCAAGAGGTTTTTTCTGGTAAGGAAAGTCACTATTGCGCTCCCTTTGCCATACACAGTGCAACTAGCACACCTGTCTGTTTCCAGCAAGTACAGTGTATTGGCCTGAAGAGGAGCTACTGTTCTTGTCAGTTTCCTAAGCAGAGTTGAACTAGATATGGCCCGTGTGTGTAGGAAGCACAGTTCTTTTGTTCTGAGAAAGCTCACTCTTCGAAACACATAGGAAACACAGTAGAGTAGAAGAGTGCTCTTTTTTCAAAAGCAGAGTGTGTTTCTTGTGAGGCGAGCTAGCGTTTGTTTCCTAGTCCTAAATGGAGTTGAATCACATGCAGTTTCTGGTCCTACGAGCAAGAGTTGTTTTCTGGTAAGGAAAGTCATTATTGCGCTCCCATTGCCATACATAGTGCAAATAGCACTCGCGTCTGTTCCCAGCAAGTACAGTGTATTGGACTGAAGAGGAACTACTGTTCTTGTCAGTTTCCTAAGCAGAGTTGAACTAGATATGGCCCGTGTGTGTAGGAAGCACAGTTCTTTTGTTCTGAGCAAGCTCACTATACGGACACCATAGGAAACACTGTAGAGTAGAAGAGTGCTCTTTTCTCAAAAGCAGAGTGTGTTTCTTGAAAGGCAAGCTAGTGTTTGTTTCCCATTCAGAAAAGGAATTGAATCCCATGCAGTTTCTGGTCCTATGAGCAAGAGTTTTTTTCTGGTAATAAGAGTCACTATTGCACTCCCATTGCCATACACAGTGCATATAGCACTGGCGTCTGTTCCCTGCATGTACAGAGTATTGGACTGAAGAGGAGCTACTGTTCTTGTCAGTTTCCTAAGCAGAGTTAAACTAGATATGGCCCCTGTGTGTAGGAAGCACAGTTCTTTTGTTCTGAGTAAGTTCACAGTTCTAGCCCTATAGGAAACACAGTAGAGTAGAAGAGTGGTCTTTTCTCAAAAGCAGAGTGTGTTTCTTGTAAAGCGAGCTTGCATTTCTTTCCCAGTCCTAAATGGAGTTGAGTCACATGCAGTTTCTGGTCGTAGGAGCAAGAGTTGTTTTCTGGTAAGAAGAGTCACTATTGCGCTCCCTTTGTCATACACAGGGCAAATAGCACTGGTGTCTGTTCCCAGCATGTACAGTGTATTGGACTGAAGAGGTTCCACTGTTCTTGTCAGTTTCCTAAGAAGAATTGAACTAGATATGGCCCGTGTGTGTAGGAAGCACAGTTCTTTTGTTCTGAGCAAGCTCACTGTCCTGGCCCTATAGGAAACACAGTAGAGTGGAAGAGTGCTCTTTTCTCAAAAGCAGAGTGTGTTTCTTGTAAGGCTAGCTAGGGTTTGTTTCCCAGTCCTAAATGGAGTTGAGTCACATGCAGTTTTTGGTCCTACGAGCAAGAGTAGTTTTCTCGTAAGAAGAGGCACTATTGGGCTCCCATTGCCATACACAGTACAAATAGCACTGGCGTCTGTTCCCAGCATGTACAGTGTTTTGGTCTGAAAAGGATCTATTGTTCTTGTCAGTTTCCTAAGCAGAATTGAACTAGATATGGCACTGTATGTAGGAAGCAGAGTTTTTTGTTCTGAGCAAGCTCTCTGTTCAGGCCCTATAGGAAACACAGTAGAGTAGAAGAGTGCTCTTTTCTCAAAAGCAGAGTGTCTTTCTTGTAAGGCGAGCTAGCGTTTGTTTCCCAGTCCTAAATGGAGTTGAATCACATGCAGTTTTTGGTCCTACCAGCAAGAGTTGTTTTCTGGTAAGGAAAGTCACTATTGTGCTCCCTTTGCCATACACAGTGCAAATAGCACTCGCGTATTTTTCCAGCAAGTACAGTGTATTAGTCTGAAGAGGAGCTACTGTTCTTGTCAGTTTCCTAAGCAGAGTTGAACTAGATATGGCCCCTGTGTGTAGGAAGCACAGTTCTTTTGTTCTGAGCAAGCTCACTGTTCAGACCCCATAGGAAACACAGTAGAGTAGAAGAGTGCTCTTTTCTCAAAAGCAGAGTGTGTTTCTTGTAAGGCGAGCTAGCGTTTGTTTCCCAGTCCTAAATGGAGTTGAATCACATTTAGTTTTTGGTCCTACCAGCAAGAGTTGTTTTCTGGTAAGGAAAGTCACTATTGCACTCCCTTTGCCATATACAGTGCAAATAGGACTCGCGTCTGTTTCCAGCAAGTACAGTGTATGGACTGAAGAGGAGCTACTGTTCTTGTCAGTTTCCTAAGCAGAGTTGAACTAGATATGGCCCGTGTGTATAGGAAGCACAGTTCTTTTGTTCTGAGCAAGCTCACTGTTCGGACCACATAGGAAACACAGTAGAGTAGAAGAGTGCTCTTTTCTCAAAAGCAGAGTGTGTTTCTTGTAAGGCCAGCTAGGGTTTTTTTCCCAGTCCTATATGGAGTTGAATCACATGCAGTTTCTGGTCCTACGAGCAAGAGTTGTTTTCTGGTAAGAAGAGTCACTATTGCGCTCCCGTTGCCATACACAGGGCAAATAGCACTGGCGTCTGTTGCCAGCATGTACAGTGTATTGGACTGAAGAGGTTCCACTCTTCTTGTCAGTTTCCTAAGCAGAATTGAACTAGATATGTCCCATGTGTGTAGGAAGCACAGTTCTTTTGTTCTGAGCAAGCTCACTGTTCTGTCCCTATAGGAAACACAGTAGAGTAGAAGAGTGCTCTTTTCTCAAAAACAGAGTGTGTTTCTTGTAAGGCTAGCTAACGTTTGTTTCCCAGTCCTAAATGGAGTTGAGTCACATGCAGTTTTTGTTCCTACAAGCAAGAGTAGTTTTCTCGTACGAAGAGTCACTATTGGGCTCCCATTGCCATACACTGTACAAATAGCACTGGCGTCTGTTCCCAGCATGTACAGTGTATTGGACTGAAAAGGATCTATTGTTCTTGTCAGTTTCCTAAGCAGAATTGAACTAGATATGGCCGTGTATGTAGGAAGCACAGTTCTTTTGTTCTGAGCACGCTCTCCGTTCTGGCCCTATAGGAAACACAGTAGAGTAGAAGAGTGCTCTTTTCTCAAAAGCAGAGTGTGTTTCTTGTAAGGCAAGCTAGCATTTGTTTCCCAGTCCTAAATGAGTTGAATCACATGCAGTTTTTGGTCCTACCAGCAAGAATTGTTTTCTGGTAAGGAAAGTCACTATTGCGCTCCCTTTGCCATACACAGTGCAAATAGCACTCGCGTCTGTTTCCAGCAAGTACAGTGTATTAGTCTGAAGAGGAGCTACTGTTCTTGTCTGTTTCCTAAGCAGAGTTGAACTAGATACAGCCCGTGTGTGTAGGAAGCACAGTTCTTTTGTTCTGAGCAAGCTCACTGTTCGGACCCCATAGGAAACACAGTAGAGTAGAAGAGTTCTCTTTTCTCAAAAGCAGAGTGTGTTTCTTGTAAGGTGAGCCAGCGTTTGTTTCCCAGTCCTAAATGGAGTTGAATCACATGCAGTTTCTGGTCCTATGAGCAAGAGTTGTTTTCTGGTAAGGAAAGTCTCTATTGCGCTCCCATAGCCATACATAGTGCAAATAGCACTCGCGTCTGTTCCCAGCATGTACAGTGTATTGGACTGAAAAGGATCTATTGTTCTTGTCAGTTTCCTAAGCAGAATTGAACTAGATATGGCCTTGTATGTAGCAAGCACAGTTCTTTTGTTCTGAGCAAGCTCTCTGTTCTGGCCCTATAGGAAACACAGTAGAGTAGAAGAGTGCTCTATTCTCAAAAGCAGAGTGTGATTCTTGTAAGGCGAGCTAGTGTTTGTTTCCCAGTCCTAAGTGGAGTTGAATCACATGCAGTTTTTGGTCCTACCAGCAAGAGGTTTTTTCTGGTAAGGAAAGTCACTATTGCGCTCCCTTTGCCATACACAGTGCAACTAGCACACCTGTCTGTTTCCAGCAAGTACAGTGTATTGGACTGAAGAGGAGCTACTGTTCTTGTCAGTTTCCTAAGCAGAGTTGAACTAGATATGGCCCGTGTGTGTAGGAAGCACAGTTCTTTTGTTCTGAGCAAGCTCACTATACGGACACCATAGGAAACACTGTAGAGTAGAAGAGTGGTCTTTTCTCAAAAGCAGAGTGTGTTTCTTGTAAGGCGAGCTTGCGTTTCTTTCCCAGTCCTAAATGGAGTTGAGTCACATGCAGTTTCTCGTCCTACGAGCAAGAGTTGTTTTCTGGTAAGAGGAGTCACTATTGCGCTCCCATTGCCATACACAGGGCAAATAGCACTGGTGTCTGTTCCCAGCATGTGCAGTGTATTTGACTGAAGAGGGTATACTGTTCTTGTCAGCTTCCTAAGCTGAATTTAACTAGATATGGCCGTGTGTGTAGGAAGCACACTTCTTTGTGTTGTGCAAGCTTACTGTTCTGGCCCTATAGGAAACACAGTAGAGTAGAAGAGTGCTCTTTTCTCAAAAGCAGAGTGTATTTCTTGTAAGGCGAGCTAGCATTTACTTCCCAGTTCTAAATGGAGTTGAATCACACGCAGTTTTTGGTCCTATGAGCAAGAGTTTATTTCTGGTAAGGAAAGTCACTATTGTGCTCCCATTGCCATACACAGTGCAAATAGCACTCGCGTCTGTTCCCAGCAAGTACAGTGTATTGGACTGAAGAGGAGCTACTGTTCTTGTCAGTTTCCTAAGCATTGTTGAACTAGATATGACACGTGTGTGTAGGAAGCACAGTAATTTTTTTCTGAGCAAGCTCACTGTTCAGACCACATAGGAAACACAGTAGATTAGGAGAGTGCTCTTTTCCAAAAGCAGAGATTGTTTCTTGTAAGGCGAGCTAGCGTTTGTTTCCCAGTCCTAAATGGAGTTGAATCACATGCAGTTTCTGGTCCTACGAGCAAGATTTGTTTTCTGGTAATGAGAGTCACTATTGCGCTCCCATTGTCATACACAGGGCAAATAGCACTCGCGTCTGTTCCCAGCATGTACAGTGTATTGGACTGAAAAGGATCTATTGTTCTTGTCAGTTTCCTAAGCAAAATTGAACTAGATATGTCCCTGTATGTAGGAAGCACAGTTATTTTGTTCTGAGCAAGCTCTCTGTTCTGGCCCTATAGGAAACACAGTAGAGTAGAAGAGTGCTCTTTTCTCAAAGGCAGAGTGTGTTTCTTGTAAGGCCAGCTAGTGTTCTTTTCCCAGTCCTATATGTAGTTGAATCACATGCAGTTTCTGGTCCTACGAGCAAGAGTTGTTTTCTGGTAAGAAGTGTCACTATTGCGCTCCCATTGTAATACACAGGGCAAATAGCACTCGCGTCTGTTCCCAGCATTTACAGTGTATTGGACTGAAAAGGATCTTTTGTTCTTGTCAGTTTCCTAAGCAGAATTGAACTAGATATGGCCCTGTATGTCGGAAGCAGAGTTCTTTTGTTCTGAGCAAGCTCTCTGTTCTGGCCCTATAGGAAACACAGTAGAGTAGAAGAGTGCTCTTTTCTCAAAAGCAGAGTGTGTTTCTTGTAAGGCGAGCTAGCGTTTGTTTCCCAGTCCTAAATGGAGTTGAATCACATGCAGTTTTTGGTCCTACCAGCAAGAGTTGTTTTCTAGTAAGGAAAGTCACTATTGTGCTCCCTTTGCCATACAGAGTGCAAATAGCACACGCGTCTGTTTCCAGCAAGTACAGTGTATTGGACTGAAGAGGAGCTACTGTTCTTGTCAGTTTCCTAAGCAGAGTTGAACTAGATATTGCACGTGTGTGTAGGAAGCACAGTTCTTTTTTTCTGAGCAAGCTCACTGTTCGGACCCCATAGGAAACACAGTAGAGTAGGAGAGTGCTCTTTTCTCAGAAGAAGAGTGTGTTTCTTGTAAGGTGAGCTAGCGTTTGTTTCCCAGTCCTAAATGGACTTGAATCACATGCAGTTTCTGATCCTAGGACCAAGAGTTGTTTTCTGGTAAGAAGAGTCACTATTGCACTCACATTGTCATACACAGGGCAAATAGCACTGGCATTGGTTCCCAGCAAGTACAGTGTATTGGACTGAAGAGGAGCTACTGTTCTTGTCAGGTTCCTAAGCAGAATTGAACTAGATATGGCCATGTGTGTAGAAAGCACAGTTCTTTTGTTCTGAGCAAGCTCACTGTTTGTACCCCATAGGAAACACAGTAGAGTAGAAGAGTGGTCTTTTCTCAAAAGCAGAGTGTGTTTCTTGTAAAGCGAGCTTGCGTTTCTTTCCCAGTCCTAAATGGAGTTGAGTCACATGCAGTTTCTGGTCGTAGGAGCAAGAGTTGTTTTCTGGTAAGAAGAGTCACTATTGCGCTCCCATTGTCATACACAGGGCAAATAGCACTGGTGTCTGTTCCCAGCATGTACAGTGTATTGGACTGAAGAGGTTCCACTGTTCTTGTCAGTTTCCTAAGAAGAATTGAACTAGATATGGCCCGTGTGTGTAGGAAGCACAGTTCTTTTGTTCTGAGCAAGCTCACTGTCCTGGCCCTATAGGAAACACAGTAGAGTGGAAGAGTGCTCTTTTCTCAAAAGCAGAGTGTGTTTCTTGTAAGGCTAGCTAGGGTTTGTTTCCCAGTCCTAAATGGAGTTGAGTCACATGCAGTTTTTGGTCCTACGAGCAAGAGTAGTTTTCTCGTAAGAAGAGGCACTATTGGGCTCCCATTGCCATACACAGTACAAATAGCACTGGCGTCTGTTCCCAGCATGTACAGTGTTTTGGTCTGAAAAGGATCTATTGTTCTTGTCAGTTTCCTAAGCAGAATTGAACTAGATATGGCACTGTATGTAGGAAGCAGAGTTCTTTTGTTCTGAGCAAGCTCTCTGTTCAGGCCCTATAGGAAACACAGTAGAGTAGAAGAGTGCTCTTTTCTCAAAAGCAGAGTGTCTTTCTTGTAAGGCGAGCTAGCGTTTGTTTCCCAGTCCTAAATGGAGTTGAATCACATGCAGTTTTTGGTCCTACCAGCAAGAGTTGTTTTCTGGTAAGGAAAGTCACTATTGTGCTCCCTTTGCCATACACAGTGCAAATAGCACTCGCGTCTTTTTCCAGCAAGTACAGTGTATTAGTCTGAAGAGGAGCTACTGTTCTTGTCAGTTTCCTAAGCAGAGTTGAACTAGATATGGCCCCTGTGTGTAGGAAGCACAGTTCTTTTGTTCTGAACTAGCTCACTGTTCAGACCCCATAGGAAACACAGTAGAGTAGAAGAGTGCTCTTTTCTCAAAAGCAGAGTGTGTTTCTTTTAAGGCGAGCTAGCGTTTGTTTCCCAGTCCTAAATGGAGTTGAATCACATGAAGTTTTTGGTCCTACCAGCAAGAGTTGTTTTCTGGTAAGGAAAGTCACTATTGCACTCCCTTTGCCATATACAGTGCAAATAGGACTCGCGTCTGTTTCCAGCAAGTACAGTGTATGGACTGAAGAGGAGCTACTGTTCTTGTCAGTTTCCTAAGCAGAGTTGAACTAGATATGGCCCGTGTGTATAGGAACCACAGTTCTTTTGTTCTTAGCAAGCTCACTGTTCGGACCACATAGGAAACACAGTAGAGTAGAAGAGTGCTCTTTTCTCAAAAACAGAGTGTGTTTCTTGTAAGGCTAGCTAACGTTTGTTTCCCAGTCCTAAATGGAGTTGAATCACATGCAGTTTTTGGTCCTACAAGCAAGAGTAGTTTTCTCGTAAGAAGAGTCACTATTGGGCTTCCATTGCCATACACTGTACAAATAGCACTGGCGTCTGTTCCCAGCATGTACAGTGTATTGGACTGAAAAGGATCTATTGTTCTTGTCAGTTTCCTAAGCAGAATTGAACTAGATATGGCCGTGTATGTAGGAAGCACAGTTCTTTTGTTCTGAGCAAGCTCTCCGTTCTGGCCCTATAGGAAACACAGTAGAGTAGAAGAGTGCTCTTTTCTCAAAAGCAGAGTGTGTTTCTTGTAAGGCAAGCTAGCATTTGTTTCCCAGTCCTAAATGAGTTGAATCACATGCAGTTTTTGGTCCTACCAGCAAGAGTTGTTTTCTGGTAAGGAAAGTCACTATTGTGCTCCGTTTGCCATACACAGTGCAAATAGCACTCGCGTCTGTTTCCAGCAAGTACAGTGTATTAGTCTGAAGAGGAGCTACTGTTCTTGTCAGTTTCCTAAGCAGAGTTGAACTAGATACAGCCCGTGTGTGTAGGAAGCACAGTTCTTTTGTTCTGAGCAAGCTCACTGTTCGGACCCCATAGGAAACACAGTAGAGTAGAAGAGTTCTCTTTTCTCAAAAGCAGAGTGTGTTTCTTGTAAGGTGAGCTAGCGTTTGTTTCCCAGTCCTAAATGGAGTTGAATCACATGCAGTTTCTGGTCCTACGAGCAAGAGCTGTTTTCTGGTAAGGAAAGTCACTATTGCGCTCCCATAGCCATACATAGTGCAAATAGCACTCGCTTCTGTTCCCAGCATGTACAGTGTATTGGACTGAAAAGGATCTATTGTTCTTGTCAGTTTCCTAAGCAGAATTGAACTAGATATGGCCTTGTATGTAGCAAGCACAGTTCTTTTGTTCTGAGCAAGCTCTCTGTTCTGGCCCTATAGGAAACACAGTAGAGTAGAAGAGTGCTCTATTCTCAAAAGCAGAGTGTGATTCTTGTAAGGCGAGCTAGTGTTTGTTTCCCAGTCCTAAGTGGAGTTGAATCACATGCAGTTTTTGGTCCTACCAGCAAGAGGTTTTTTCTGGTAAGGAAAGTCACTATTGCGCTCCCTTTGCCATACACAGTACAACTAGCACACCTGTCTGTTTCCAGCAAGTACAGTGTATTGGACAGAAGAGGAGCTACTGTTCTTGTCAGTTTCCTAAGCAGAGTTGAACTAGATATGGCCCGTGTGTGTAGGAAGCACAGTTCTTTTGTTCTGAGCAAGCTCACTATACGGACACCATAGGAAACACTGTAGAGTAGAAGAGTGGTCTTTTCTCAAAAGCAGAGTGTGTTTCTTGTAAGGCGAGCTTGCGTTTCTTTCCCAGTCCTAAATGGCGTTGAGTCACATGCAGTTTCTGGTCCTACGAGCAAGAGTTGTTTTCTGGTAAGAGGAGTCACTATTGCGCTCCCATTGCCATACACAGGGCAAATAGCACTGGTGTCTGTTCCCAGCATGTGCAGTGTATTTGACTGAATAGTGTATACTGTTCTTGTCAGCTTCCTAAGCTGAATTTAACTAGATATGGCCGTGTGTGTAGGAAGCACACTTCTTTGTGTTGTGCAAGCTTACTGTTCTGGCCCTATAGGAAACACAGTAGAGTAGAAGAGTGCTCTTTTCTCAAAAGTAGAGTGTGTTTCTTGTAAGGCGAGCTAGCGTTTGTTTCCCAGTCCTAAATGGAGTTGAATCACATGCAGTTTTTGGTCCTACCAGCAAGAGTTGTTTTCTGGTAAGGAAAGTCACTATTGTGCTCCCTTTGCCATACACAGTGCAAATAGCACTCGCGTCTGTTCCCTGCATGTACAGAGTATTGGACTGAAGAGGAGCTACTGTTCTTGTCAGTTTCCTAAGCAGAGTTGAACTAGATATGGCCCGTGTGTGTAGGAAGCACAGTTCTTTTGTTCTGAGCAAGCTCTCTGTTCTGGCCCTATAGGAAACACAGTAGAGTAGAAGAGTGCTCTTTTCTCAAAGGCAGAGTGTGTTTCTTGTAAGGCCAGCTAGTGTTCTTTTCCCAGTCCTATATGTAGTTGAATCACATGCAGTTTCTGGTCCTACGAGCAAGAGTTGTTTTCTGGTAAGAAGTGTCACTATTGCGCTCCCATTGTAATACACAGGGCAAATAGCACTCGCGTCTGTTCCCAGCATTTACAGTGTATTGGACTGAAAAGGATCTTTTGTTCTTGTCAGTTTCCTAAGCAGAATTGAACTAGATATGGCCCTGTATGTAGGAAGCAGAGTTCTTTTGTTCTGAGCAAGCTCTCTGTTCTGGCCCTATAGGAAACACAGTAGAGTAGAAGAGTGCTCTTTTCTCAAAAGCAGAGTGTGTTTCTTGTAAGGCGAGCTAGCGTTTGTTTCCCAGTCCTAAATGGAGTTGAATCACATGCAGTTTTTGGTCCTACCAGCAAGAGTTGTTTTCTAGTAAGGAAAGTCACTATTGCGCTCCCTTTGCCATACACAGTGCAAATAGCACACGCGTCTATTTCCAGCAAGTACAGTGTATTGGACTGAAGAGGAGCTACTGTTCTTGTCAGTTTCCTAAGCAGAGTTGAACTAGATATTGCACGTGTGTGTAGGAAGCACAGTTCTTTTTTTCTGAGCAAGCTCACTGTTCGGACCCCATAGGAAACACAGTAGAGTAGGAGAGTGCTCTTTTCTCAGAAGAAGAGTGTGTTTCTTGTAAGGTGAGCTAGCGTTTGTTTCCCAGTCCTAAATGGAGTTGAATCACATGCAGTTTCTGATCCTAGGACCAAGAGTTGTTTTCTGGTAAGAAGAGTCACTATTGCACTCACATTGTCATACACAGGGCAAATAGCACTGGCATTGGTTCCCAGCAAGTACAGTGTATTGGACTGAAGAGGAGCTACTGTTCTTGTCAGGTTCCTAAGCAGAATTGAACTAGATATGGCCATGTGTGTAGAAAGCACAGTTCTTTTGTTCTGAGCAAGCTCACTGTTTGTACCCCATAGGAAACACAGTAGAGTAGAAGAGTGCTCTTTTCTCAAAAGCAGAGTGTGTTTATTGAAATGCGAGCTAGTGTTTGTTTCCCAGTGAGAAATGGAATTGAATCCCGTGCAGTTTCTGGTCCAACGAGCAAGAGTTTTTTTCTTGTAAGAAGAGTCACTATTGCGCTCCCATTGCCATACTCAGTGCAAATAGCACTCGCGTCTGTTCCCTGTATGTACAGAGTATTGGACTGAAGAGGAGCTACTTTTCTTGTCAGTTTCTGAAACGGAGATGAACTAGATACGGCCCCTGTGTGTAGGAAGCACAGTTCTTTTGTTCTGAGCAAGTTCACTGTTCTGGCCCTATAGGAAACACAGTAGAGTAGAACAGTGCTCTTTTCTTAAAAGCAGAGTGTGTTTCTTGTAAGGCAAGCTAGCGTTTCTTTCCCAGTCCTAAATGGAGTTGAGTCACATGCAGTTTCTGGTCCTACGAGCAAGAGTTGTTTTCTGGTAAGAAGAGTCACTATTGTGCTCCCATTGTCATACACAGGGCAAATAGCACTGGTGTCTGTTCCCAGCATGTGCAGTGTATTTGACTGAATAGGGTATACTGTTCTTGTCAGTTTCCTAAGCTAAATTGAACTAGATATGGCCGTGTGTGTAGGAAGCACACTTCTTTTGTTCTGTGCAAGCTTACTGTTCGGACCCCATAGGAAACACAGTAGAGTAGGAGAGTGCTCTTTTCTCAGAAGCAGAGTGTGTTTCTTGTAAGACGAGCTAGCATTTATTTCCCAGTCCTAAATGGAGTTGAATCACATGCAGTTTCTAATCCTACGAGCAAGAGTTGTTTTATGGTAAGAATGGTCACTATTGCGATGCCATTGCCATACACAGGACAAATAGCACTGGCGTCTGTTCCCAGCAAGTACGGTGT
Source organism: Peromyscus eremicus (assembly GCF_949786415.1). Taxonomy (NCBI): domain Eukaryota; kingdom Metazoa; phylum Chordata; class Mammalia; order Rodentia; family Cricetidae; genus Peromyscus; species Peromyscus eremicus. Next base: position 48,398 of record NW_026734869.1, on the reverse strand, counting down.
ATTGGATTGAAGAGGATCTACTGTTCTTGTCAGGTTCCTAAGCAGAATTGAACTAGATATGGCCGTGTGTGTAGGAAGCACAGTTCTTTTGTTCAGAGCAAGCTCAGTGTTCGGACCTTATAGGAAACACAGTAGAGTAGAGGAGTGGTCTGTTCTCAAAAGCAGAGTGTGTTTGTTGTACGGCAAGCTAGCGTTTGTTTCCCAGTCCTAAATGGAGTTGAATCACATGCAGTTTAGGTCCTACGAGCAAGAGTTTATTTCTGATAACGAAAGTCACTATTGTGCTCCCATTGCCATACACAGGGTAAATAGCACTGGCGTCTGTTCCCAGCATGTACAGTGTATTGGACTGAAGAGGTTCCACTGTTCTTGTCAGTTTCCTAAGAAGAATTGAACTAGATATGGCCCGTGTGTGTAGGAAGCACAGTTCTTTTGTTCTGAGCAAGCTCACTTTCCTGGTCCTATAGGAAACAAAGTAGAGTAGAAGAGTGCTCTTTTCTCAAAAGCAGAGTGTGTTTCTTGTACGGCAAGCTAGCGTTTGTTTCCTAGTCCTAAATGGAGTTGAATCACATGCAGTTTCTGGTCCTACGAGCAAAAGTTTATTTCTGGTAAGGAAAGTCACTATTGTGCTCCCATTGCCATACAGAGGGCAAATAGCACTCGCCTATGTTCCCAGCATGTACAGTGTATTGGACTGAAGAGGTTCCACTGTTCTTGTCAGTTTCCTAAGAAGAATGGAACTAGATATGGCCCGTGTGTGTAGGAAGCACAGTTCTTTTGTTCTGAGCAAGCTCACTGTTCTGGCCCTAGAGGAAACACAGTAGAGTAGAAGAGTGCTCTTTTCTCAAAAGCAGAGTGTGTTTATTGAAATGCGAGCTAGTATTTGTTTCCCAGTCAGAAATGGAATTGAATCCCGTGCAGTTTCTGGTCCAACGAGCAAGAGTTTTTTTCTTGTAAGAAGAGTCACTATTGCGCTCCCATTGCCATACTCAGTGCAAATAGCACTCGCGTCTGTTCCCTGTATGTACAGAGTATTGGACTGAAGAGGAGCTACTTTTCTTGTCAGTTTCCGAAACGGAGTTGAACTAGATATGGCCCCTGTGTGTAGGAAGCACAGTTCTTTTGTTCTGAGCAAGTTCACTGTTCTGGCCCTCTAGGAAGCACAGTAGAGTAGAACAGTGCTCTTTTCTTAAAAGCAGAGTGTGTTTCTTCCCCTGTGTGTAGGAAGCACAGTTCTTTTGTTCTGAGCAAGTTCACTGTTCTGGCCCTCTAGGAAGCACAGTAGAGTAGAACAGTGCTCTTTTCTTAAAAGCAGAGTGTGTTTCTTGTAAGGCGAGCTAGCGTTTCTTTCCCAGTCCTAAATGGAGTTGAGTCACATGCAGTTTCTGGTCCTACGAGCAAGAGTTGTTTTCTGGTAAGAAGAGTCACTATTGTGCTCCCATTGTCATACACAGGGCAAATAGCACTGGTGTCTGTTCCCAGCATGTGCAGTGTATTTGACTGAATAGGGTATACTGTTCTTGTCAGTTTCCTAAGCTAAATTGAACTAGATATGGCCGTGTGTGTAGGAAGCACACTTCTTTTGTTCTGTGCAAGCTTACTGTTCGGACCCCATAGGAAACACAGTAGAGTAGGAGAGTGCTCTTTTCTCAGAAGCAGAGTGTGTTTCTTGTAAGACGAGCTAGCATTTATTTCCCAGTCCTAAATGGAGTTGAATCACATGCAGTTTCTGGTCCTACGAGCAAGAGTTTATTTCTGGTAAGGAAAGTCACTATTGTGCTCCCATTGCCATACACAGGGCAAATAGCACTCGCCTATGTTCCCAGCATGTACAGTGTATTGTACTGAAGAGGTTCCACTGTTCTTGTCAGTTTCCTAAGAAGAATGGAACTAGATATGGCCCGTGTGTGTAGGAAGCACAGTTCTTTTGTTCTGAGCAAGCTCACTGTTCTGGCCCTAGAGGAAACACAGTAGAGTAGAAGAGTGCTCTTTTCTCAAAAGCAGAGTGTGTTTCTTGTAAGGCTAGCTAGCGTTTGTTTCCCAGTCTTAAAGGGAGTTGAGTCACATGCAGTTTTTGGTCCTACATGCAAGAGTAGTTTTCTCGTAAGAAGAGGCACTATTGGGCTCCCATTGTCATACACAGTACAAATAGCCCTGGCGTCTGTTCCCAGCATGTACAGTGTATTGGACTGAAAAGGATCTATTGTTCTTGTCAGTTTCCTAAGCAGAATTGAACTAGATATGGCATTGTATGTAGGAAGCACAGTTCTTTTGTTCTGAGCAAGCTCTCTGTTCAGGCCCTACAGGAAACACAGTAGAGTAGAAGAGTGCTCTTTTCTCAAAAGCAGAGTGTGTTTCTTGTAAGGTGAGCTAGCGTTTGTTTCCCAGTCCTAAATGGAGTTGAATCACATGCAGTTTTTGGTCCTACCAGCAAGAGTGATTTCTGGTAAGGAAAGGCACTATTGCGCTCCCTTTGCCATACACAGTGCAAATAGCACTCGCGTCTTTTTCCAGCTATTACAGTGTATTAGTCTGATGAGGAGCTACTGTTCTTGTCAGTTTCCTAAGCAGAGTTGAACTAGATATGGCCCGTGTGTGTAGGAAGCACAGTTCTTTTGTTCTGAGCAAGCTCGCTGTTCGGAACCCATAGGAAACACAATAGAGTAGAAGAGTGCTCTTTTCTCAAAAGCAGAGTGTGTTTCTTGTAAGGTGAGCTAGCGTTTGTTTCCCAGTCCTAAATGGAGTTGAATCACATGCAGTTTTTGGTCCTACCAGCAAGAGTTGTTTTCTGGTAAGGAAAGTCACTATTGCGCTCCCATTGCCATACATAGTGCAAATAGCTATCGCGTCTTTTCCCACCATGTACAGTGTATTTGACTGAAAAGGATCGATTGTTCTTGTCAGTTTCCTAAGCAGAACTGAACTAGATATGGCCGTGTATGTAGGAAGCACAGTTCTTTTGTTCTGAGCAAGCTCTCTGTTCTGGCCCTTTAGGAAACACAGTAGAGTAGAAGAGTGCTCTTTTCTCAAAAGTAGAGTGTGTTTCTTGTAAGGCGAGCTAGCGTTTGTTTCCCAGTCCTAAATGGAGTTGAATCACATGCAGTTTTTGGTCTTACCAGCAAGAGTTGTTTTCTGGTAAGGAAAGTCACTATTGTGCTCCCTTTGCCATACACAGTGCAAATAGCACTCGCGTCTGTTCCCTGCATGTACAGAGTATTGGACTGAAGAGGAGCTACTGTTCTTGTCAGTTTCCTAAGCAGAGTTGAACTAGATATGGCCCGTGTGTGTACGAAGCACAGTTCTTTTGTTCTGAGCAAGCTCACTGTTCGGACCCAATAGGAAATACAGAAGAGTAGAACAGTGCTCTTTTCTCAAAAGCAGAGTGTGTTTCTTGTAAGGCGAGCTTGTGTTTCTTTCCCAGTCTTAAATGGAGTTGAGTCACATGCAGTTTCTATTCCTACGAACAAGAGTTGTTTTCTGGTAAGAAGAGTCACTATTGCGCTCCCATTGCCATACACAGGGCAAATAGCACTGGTGTCTGTTCCCAGCATGTGCAATGTATTTGACTGAAGAGGGTATACTGTTCTTGTCAGTTTCCTAAGCTGAATTGAACTAGATATGGCCGTGTGTGTAGGAAGCACACTTCTTTTGTTTTGTGCAAGTTAACTGTTCTTGCCCTATAGGAAACACAGTAGAGTAGAAGAGTGCTCTTTTCTCAAAAGCAGAGTGTGTTTCTTGTAAGGCGAGCTAGCGTTTGTTTCCCAGTCCTAAATGGAGTTGAATCACATGCAGTTTTTGGTCCTACCAGCAAGAGTTGTTTTCTAGTAAGGAAAGTCACTATTGTGCTCCCTTTGCCATACACAGTGCAAATAGCACACGCGTCTGTTTCCAGCAAGTACAGTGTATTGGACTGAAGAGGAGCTACTGTTCTTGTCAGTTTCCTAAGCAGAGTTGAACTAGATATTGCACGTGTGTGTAGGAAGCACAGTTCTTTTTTTCTGAGCAAGCTCACTGTTCGGACCCCATATAAACACAGTAGAGTAGGAGAGTGCTCTTTTCTCAGAAGAAGAGTGTGTTTCTTGTAAGGTGAGCTAGCGTTTGTTTCCCAGTCCTAAATGGAGTTGAATCACATGCAGTATCTGATCCTAGGACCAAGAGTTGTTTTCTGGTAAGAAGAGTCACTATTGCACTCACATTGTCATACACAGGGCAAATAGCACTGGCATTGGTTCCCAGCAAGTACAGTGTATTGGACTGAAGAGGAGCTACTGTTCTTGTCAGGTTCCTAAGCAGAATTGAACTAGATATGGCCATGTGTGTAGAAAGCACAGTTCTTTTGTTCTGAGCAAGCTCACTGTTTGTACCCCATAGGAAACACAGTAGAGTAGAAGAATGCTCTTTTCTCAAAAGCAGAGTGTGTTTATTGAAATGCGAGCTAGTGTTTGTTTCCCAGTCAGAAATGGAATTGAATCCCGTGCAGTTTCTGGTCCAACGAGCAAGAGTTTTTTTCTTGTAAGAAGAGTCACTATTGCGCTCCCATTGCCATACTCAGTGCAAATAGCACTCGCGTCTGTTCCCTGTATGTACAGAGTATTGGACTGAAGAGGAGCTACTTTTCTTGTCAGTTTCCGAAACGGAGTTGAACTAGATATGGCCCCTGTGTGTAGGAAGCACAGTTCTTTTGTTCTGAGCAAGTTCCCTGTTCTGGCCCTCTAGGAAACACAGTAGAGTAGAACAGTGCTCTTTTCTTAAAAGCAGAGTGTGTTTCTTGTAAGGCGAGCTAGCGTTTCTTTCCCAGTCCTAAATGGAGTTGAGTCACATGCAGTTTCTGGTCCTACGAGCAAGAGTTGTTTTCTGGTAAGAAGAGTCACTATTGTGCTCCCATTGTCATACACAGGGCAAATAGCACTGGTGTCTGTTCCCAGCATGTGCAGTGTATTTGACTGAATAGGGTATACTGTTCTTGTCAGTTTCCTAAGCTAAATTGAACTAGATATGGCCGTGTGTGTAGGAAGCACACTTCTTTTGTTCTGTGCAAGCTTACTGTTCGGACCCCATAGGAAACACAGTAGAGTAGGAGAGTGCTCTTTTCTCAGAAGCAGAGTGTGTTTCTTGTAAGACGAGCTAGCATTTATTTCCCAGTCCTAAATGGAGTTGAATCACATGCAGTTTCTAATCCTACGAGCAAGAGTTGTTTTATGGTAAGAATGGTCACTATTGCGATGCCATTGCCATACACAGGACAAATAGCACTGGCGTCTGTTCCCAGCAAGTACGGTGTATTGGACTGAAGAGGATCTACTGTTCTTGTCAGGTTCCTAAGCAGAATTGAACTAGATATGGCCGTGTGTGTAGGAAGCACAGTTCTTTTGTTCAGAGCAAGCTCAGTGTTCGGACCGTATAGGAAACACAGTAGATTAGAGGAGTGGTCTGTTCTAAAAAGCAGAGTGTGTTTGTTGTGCGGCAAGCTAGCGTTTGTTTCCCAGACCTAAATGGAGTTGAATCACATGCAGTTTCTGGTCCTACGAGCAAGAGTTTATTTCTGATAACGAAAGTCACTATTGTGCTCCCATTGCCATACACAGGGTAAATAGCACTGGCGTCTGTTCCCAGCATGTACAGTGTATTGGACTGAAGAGGTTCCACTGTTCTTGTCAGTTTCCTAAGAAGAATTGAACTAGATATGGCCCGTGTGTGTAGGAAGCACAGTTCTTTTGTTCTGAGCAAGCTCACTTTCCTGGTCCTATAGGAAACACAGTAGAGTAGAAGAGTGCTCTTTTCTCAAAAGCAGAGTGTGTTTCTTGTAAGGCTAGCTAGCGTTTGTTTCCCAGTCCTAAATGGAGTTGAGTCACATGCAGTTTTTGGTCCTACGAGCTAGAGTAGTTTTCTCGTAAGAAGAGGCACTATTGGGCTCCAATTGCCATACACAGTACAAATAGCACTGGCGTCTGTTCCCAGCATGTACAGTGTATTGGTCTGAAAAGGATCTATTGTTCTTGTCAGTTTCCTAAGCAGAATTGAACTAGATATGGCCGTGTATGTAGGAAGCTCAGTTCTTTTGTTCTGAGCAAGCTCTCTGTTCAGGCCCAATAGGAAACACAGTAGAGTAGAAGAGTGCTCTTTTCTCAAAAGCAGAGTGTGTTTCTCGTAAGGCGAGCTAGCGTTTGTTTCCCAGTCCTAAATGGAGTTGAATCACATGCAGTTTTTGGTCCTACCAGCAAGAGTTGTTTTCTGGTAAGGAAAGTCACTATTGCGCTCCCTTTGCCATACATAGTGCAAATAGCACTCGCGTCTTTTTCCAGCAAGTACAGTGTATTAGTCTGAAGAGGAGCTACTGTTCTTGTCAGTTTCCTAAGCAGAGTTGAACTAGATATGGCCCCTGTGTGTAGGAAGTACAGTTCTTTTGTTATGAGCAAGCTCACTGTTCGGACCCCATAGGAAACACAGTAGAGAAGAAGAGGGCTCTTTTCTCAAAGCAGAGTGTGTTTCTTGTAAGGTGAGCTAGCGTTTGTTTCCCAGTCAGAAATGGAGTTGAATCACATGCAGTTTCTGGTCCTACGAGGAAGAGTTGTTTTCTGGTAAGGAAAGTCACTATTGCGCTCCCATTGCCATACATAGTGCAAAGAGCACTCGCGTCTGTTCCCAGCATGTGCAGTGTATTGGACTGAAAAGGATCTATTGTTCTTGTCAGTTTCCTAAGCAGAATTGAACTAGATATGGCCGTGTATGTAGGAAGCACAGTTCTTTTGTTCTGAGCAAGCTCTCTGTTCTGGCCCTCTAGGAAACACAGTAGAGTAGAAGAGAGCTCTTTTCTCAAAAGCAGAGTGTGTTTCTTGTAAGGCGAGCTAGCGTTTGTTTCCCAGTCCTAAATGGAGTTGAATCACATGCAGTTTTAGGTCCTACCAGGAAGAGTTGTTTTCTGGTAAGGAAAGTCACTATTGCGCTCCCTTTGCCATATACAGTGCAAATAGCACTCATGTCTGTTTCCAGCAAGTACAGTGTATTGGACTGAAGAGGAGCTACTGTTCTTGTCAGTTTCCTAAGCAGAGTTGAACTAGATATGGCCCGTGTGTATAGGAAGAACAGTTCTTTTGTTCTGAGCAAGCTCACTGTTCGGACCCCATAGGAAACACAGTAGAGTAGAAGAGTGCTCTTTTCTCAAAAGCAGAGTTTGTTTCTTGAAAGGCGAGCTAGCGTTTGTTTCCCAGTCCTAAATGGAGTGGAATCACATGCAGTTTCTAATCCTACGAGCAAGAGTTGTTTTATGGTAAGAATAGTCACTATTGCGCTGCCATTGCCATACACAGGACAAATAGCACTGGCGTCTGTTCCCAGCAAGTACGGTGTATTGGACTGAAGAGGATCTGCTGTTCTTGTCAGGTTCCTAAGCAGAATTGAACTAGATATGGCCGTGTGTGTAGGAAGCACAGTTCTTTTGTTCAGAGCAAGCTCACTGTTCAGACCCAGTAGGAAACACAGTAGAGTAGAAGAGTGCTCTGTTCTCAAAAGCAGAGTGTGTTTCTTGTACAGCAAGCTAGCGTTTGTTTCCTAGTCCTAAATGGAGTTGAATCACATGCAGTTTCTGGTCCTACGAGCAAGAGTTTATTTCTGGTAAGGAAAGTCACTATTGTGCTCCCATTGCCATACACAGGGCAAATAGCACTCGCCTATGTTCCCAGCATGTACAGTGTATTGGACTGAAGAGGTTCCACTGTTCTTGTCAGTTTCCTAAGAAGAATGGAACTAGATATGGCCCGTGTGTGTAGGAAGCACAGTTCTTTTGTTCTGAGCAAGCTCACTGTTCTGGCCCTAGAGGAAACACAGTAGAGTAGAAGAGTGCTCTTTTCTCAAAAGCAGAGTGTGTTTCTTGTAAGGCTAGCTAGCGTTTGTTTCCCAGTCCTAAAGGGAGTTGAGTCACATGCAGTTTTTGGTCCTACGTGCAAGAGTAGTTTTCTCGTAAGAAGAGGCACTATTGGGCTCCCATTGCCATACACAGTACAAATAGCACTGGCGTCTGTTCCCAGCATGTACAGTGTATTGGACTGAAAAGGATCTATTTTTCTTGTCAGTTTCCTAAGCAGAATTGAACTAGATATGGCCTTGTATGTAGGAAGCACAGTTCTTTTGTTCTGAGCAAGCTCTCTGTTCAGGCCCTATAGGAAACACAGTAGAGTAGAAGAGTGCTCTTTTCTCAAAAGCAGAGTGTGTTTCTTGTAAGGTGAGGTAGCGTTTGTTTCCCAGTCCTAAATGGAGTTGAATCACATGCAGTTTTTGGTCCTACCAGCAAGAGTTGTTTTCTGGTAAGGAAAGGCACTATTGCGCTCCCTTTGCCATACACAGTGCAAATAGCACTCGCGTCTTTTTCCAGCTAGTACAGTGTATTAGTCTGAAGAGGAGCTACTGTTCTTGTCAGTTTCCTAAGCAGAGTTGAACTAGATATGGCCCGTGTGTGTAGGAAGCACAGTTCTTTTGTTCTGAGCAAGCTCGCTGTTCGGACCCCATAGGAAACACAGTAGAGTAGAAGAGTGCTCTTTTCTCAAAAGCAGAGTGTGTTTCTTGTAAGGTGAGCTAGCGTTTGTTTCCCAGTCCTAAATGGAGTTGAATCACATGCAGTTTTTGGTCCTACCAGCAAGAGTTGTTTTCTGGTAAGGAAAGTCACTATTGCTCTCCCATTGCCATACATAGTGCAAATAGCAATCGCGTCTGTTCCCAGCATGTACAGTGTATTTGACTGAAAAGGATCGATTGTTCTTGTCAGTTTCCTAAGCAGAACTGAACTAGATATGGCCGTGTATGTAGGAAGCACAGTTCTTTTGTTCTGAGCAAGCTCTCTGTTCTCCCCTTTAGGAAACACAGTAGAGTAGAAGAGTGCTCTTTTCTCAAAAGCAGAGTGTGTTTCTTGTAAGGCGAGCTAGCGTTTGTTTTCCATTCCTAAATGGAGTTGAATCACATGCAGTTTCTGGTCCTACCAGCAAGAGTTGTTTTCTGGTAAGGAAAGTCACTATTGTGCTCCCTTTGCCATACACAGTGCAAATAGCACTCGCGTCTGTTCCCTGCATGTACAGAGTATTGGACTGAAGAGGAGCTACTGTTCTTGTCAGTTTCCTAAGCAGAGTTGAACTAGATATGGCCCGTGTGTGTACGAAGCACAGTTGTTTTGTTCTGAGCAAGCTCACTGTTCGGACCCAATAGGAAATACAGAAGAGTAGAACAGTGCTCTTTTCTCAAAAGCAGAGTGTGTTTCTTGTAAGGCGAGCTTGTGTTTCTTTCCCAGTCCTAAATGGAGTTGAGTCACATGCAGTTTCTATTCCTACGAACAAGAGTTGTTTTCTGGTAAGAAGAGTCACTATTGCGCTCCCATTGCCATACACAGGGCAAATAGCACTGGTGTCTGTTCCCAGCATGTGCAGTGTATTTGACTGAAGAGGGTATACTGTTCTTGTCAGTTTCCTAAGCTGAATTGAACTAGATATGGCCGTGTGTGTAGGAAGCACATTTCTTTTTTTTTGTGCAAGTTAACTGTTCTGGCCCTATCGGAAACACAGTAGAGTAGAAGTGTGCTCTTTTCTCAAAAGCAGAGTGTGTTTCTTGTAAGGTGAGCTAGCGTTTATTTCCCAGTTCTAAATGGAGTTGAATCACATGCAGTTTTTGGTCCTATGAGCAAGAGTTGTTTTCTGGTAAGGAATGTCACTATTGCGCTCCCATTGCCATACACAGTGCAAATAGCACTCGTGTCTGTTCCCAGCATGTACAGTGTATTGGACTGAAAAGGATCTATTGTTCTTGTCAGTTTCCTAAGCAGAATTGAACTAGATATGTCCCTGTATGTAGGAAGCACAGTTCTTTTGTTCTGAGCAAGCTCTCTGTTCTGGCCCTATAGGAAACACAGTAGAGTAGAAGAGTGCTCTTTTCTCAAAAGCAGAGTGTGTTTCTTGTAAGGCCAGCTAGTGTGTTTTTCCCAGTCCTATATGGAGTTGAATCACATGCAGTTTCTGGTCCTACGAGCAAGAGTTGTTTTCTGGTAAGAAGAGTCACTATTGAGCTCCCATTGTAATACACAGGGCAAATAGCACTCGCGTCTGTTCCCAGCATTTACAGTGTATTGGACTGAAAAGGATCAATTGTTCTTGTCAGTTTCCTAAGCAGAATTGAACTATATATGGCCCTGCATGTAGGAAGCAGAGATCTTTTGTTCTGAGCAAGCTCTCTGTTCTGGACCTATAGGAATCACAGTAGAGTAGAAGAGTGCTCTTTTCTCAAAAGCAGAGTGTGTTTCTTGTAAGGCAAGCTAGCGTTTGTTTCCCAGTCCTAAATTGAGTTGAATCACATGCAGTTTTTGGTCCTACCAGCAAGAGTTGTTTTCTAGTAAGGAAAGTCACTATTTCACTCCCTTTGCCATACACAGTGCAAATAGCACTCGCGTCTGTTTCCAGCAAGTACAGTGTATTGGACTGAAGAGGAGCTACTGTTTTTGTCAGTTTCCTAAGCAGAGTTGAACTAGATATGGCACGTGCATGTAGAAGTACAGTTCTTTTTTTCTGAGCAAGCTCACTGTTCGGACACCATAGGAAACACAGTAGAGTAGAAGAGTGCTCTTTTCTCAAAAGCAGAGTGTGTTTCTTGTAAGACGAGCTAGCATTTGTTTCCCAGTCCTAAATGGAGTTGAATCACATGCAGTTTCTGGTCCTAAGAGCAAGATTTGTTTTCTGGTAAGAAGAGTCACTATTGCACTCCCATTGTCATACACAGGGCAAATAGCACTGGCATTGATTCCCAGCAAGTACAGTGTATTGGACTGAAGAGGATCTACTGTTCTTGTCAGGTTCCTAAGCAGAATTGAAATAGATATGGCCATGGGTGTAGAAAGCACAGTTCTTTTGTTCTGAGCAAGCTCACTGTTTGGACCCAATAGGAAACACAGCAGAGTAGAAGAGTGCTCTTTTCTCAAAAGCAGAGTGTGTTTATTGAAAGGTGAGCTCGTGTTTGTTTCCCAGTAAGAAATGGAATTGAATCCCGTGCAGTTTCTGGTCCTATGTGCAAGAGTTTTTTTCTTGTAAGAAGTGTCATTATTGTGCTCTCATTGCCAAACTCAGTGCAAATAGCACTCGCGTCTGTTCCCTGCATGTACAGAGTATTGGACAGAAGAGGAGCTACTGTTCTTGTCAGTTTCCTAAGCAGAGTTGAACTAGATATGGCCCCTGTGTGTAGGAAGCACAGTTCTTTTGTTCTGAGCAAGTTCACTGTTCTGGCCCTATAGGAAACACAGTAGAGTAGAAGAGTGCTCTTTTCTCAAAAGCAGAGTGTGTTTCTTCTAAGGCGAGCCAGCGTTTCTTTCACAGTCCTAAATGGAGTTGAGTCACATGCAGTTTCTGGTTCTACGAGCAAGAGTTGTTTTCTGGTAAGAAGAGTCACTATTGCGCTCCCATTGTCATACACAGGGCAAATAGCACTGGTGTCTGTTCCCAGCATGTGCAGTGTATTTGACTGAAGAGGGTATACTGTTCTTGTCAGTTTCCTAAGCTGAATTGAACTAGATATGGCAGTGTGTTTAGGAAGCACACTTCTTTTGTTCTGTGCAAACTTACTGTTCTGGCCCTATAGGAAACACAGTAGAGTAGAAGAGTGCTCTTTTCTCAAAAGCAGAGTGTGTTTCTTCTAAGGCGAGCTAGCGTTTCTTTCACAATCCTAAATGGAGTTGAGTCACATGCAGTTTCTGGTTCTACGAGCAAGAGTTGTTTTCTGGTAAGAAGAGTCACTATTGCGCTCCCATTGTCATACACAGGGCAAATAGCACTGGTGTCTGTTCCCAGCATGTGCAGTGTATTTGACTGAAGAGGGTATACTGTTCTTGTCAGTTTCCTAAGCTGAATTGAACTAGATATGGCAGTGTGTTTAGGAAGCACACTTCTTTTGTTCTGTGCAAACTTACTGTTCTGGCCCTATAGGAAACACAGTAGAGTAGAAGAGTGCTCTTTTCTCAAAAGCAGAGTGTGTTTCTTGTAAGGCGAGCTAACATTTATTTCCCAGTTCTAAATGGAGTTGTATCACATGCAGTTTTTGTTCCTATGAGCAAGAGTTGTTTTCTGGTAAGGAATGTCACTATTGTGCTCTCATTGCCATACACAGTGCAAATAGCACTCGCATATGTTCCAAGCAAGTACAGTGTATTGGACTGAAGAGGAGCTACTGTTCTTGTCAGTTTTCTAAGCAGAGTTGAACTAGATATGGCCCGTGTGTGTAGGAAGCACAGTTCTTTTGTTCTGAGCAAGCTCACTGTTCGGACCCCATAGGAAACACAGTAGAGTAGAAGAGTGTTCTTTTCTCAAAAGCAGAGTGTGTTTCTTGTAAGGCCAGCTAGGGTTTTTTTCCCAGTCCTATATGGAGTTGAATCACATGCAGTTTTTGGTCCTACCAGCAAGAGTTGTTTTCTGGTAAGGAAAGTCACTATTGTGCTCCCTTTGCCATACACAGTGCAAATAGCACTCGTGTCTTTTTCCAGCAAGTACAGTGTATTAGTCTGAAGAGGAGCTACTGTTCTTGTCAGTTTCCTAAGCAGAGTTGAACTAGATATGGCCCCTGTGTGTAGGAAGCACAGTTCTTTTGTTCTGAGCAAGCTCACTGTTCGGACCCCATAGGAAACACAGTAGAGTAGAAGAGTGCTCTTTTCTCAAAAGCAGAGTGTGTTTCTTGTAAGGTGAGCTAGCGTTTGTTTCCCAGTCCTAAATGGAGTTGAATCACATGCAGTTTTTGGTCCTACCAGCAAGAGTTGTTTTCTGGTAAGGAAAGTCACTATTGCACTCCCTTTGCCATATACAGTGCAAATAGGACTCGCGTCTGTTTCCAGCAAGTACAGTGTATGTACTGAAGAGGAGCTACTGTTCTTGTCAGTTTCCTAAGCAGAGTTGAACTAGATATGGCCCCTGTGTGTAGGAAGCACAGTTCTTTTGTTCTGAGCAAGTTCACTGTTCTGGCCCTATAGGAAACACAGTAGAGTAGAAGAGTGCTCTTTTCTCAAAAGCAGAGTGTGTTTCTTCTAAGGCGAGCCAGCGTTTCTTTCACAGTCCTAAATGGAGTTGAGTCACATGCAGTTTCTGGTTCTACGAGCAAGAGTTGTTTTCTGGTAAGAAGAGTCACTATTGCGCTCCCATTGTCATACACAGGGCAAATAGCACTGGTGTCTGTTCCCAGCATGTGCAGTGTATTTGACTGAAGAGGGTATACTGTTCTTGTCAGTTTCCTAAGCTGAATTGAACTAGATATGGCAGTGTGTTTAGGAAGCACACTTCTTTTGTTCTGTGCAAACTTACTGTTCTGGCCCTATAGGAAACACAGTAGAGTAGAAGAGTGCTCTTTTCTCAAAAGCAGAGTGTGTTTCTTCTAAGGCGAGCTAGCGTTTCTTTCACAGTCCTAAATGGAGTTGAGTCACATGCAGTTTCTGGTTCTACGAGCAAGAGTTGTTTTCTGGTAAGAAGAGTCACTATTGCGCTCCCATTGTCATACACAGGGCAAATAGCACTGGTGTCTGTTCCCAGCATGTGCAGTGTATTTGACTGAAGAGGGTATACTGTTCTTGTCAGTTTCCTAAGCTGAATTGAACTAGATATGGCAGTGTGTTTAGGAAGCACACTTCTTTTGTTCTGTGCAAACTTACTGTTCTGGCCCTATAGGAAACACAGTAGAGTAGAAGAGTGCTCTTTTCTCAAAAGCAGAGTGTGTTTCTTGTAAGGCGAGCTAACATTTATTTCCCAGTTCTAAATGGAGTTGTATCACATGCAGTTTTTGTTCCTATGAGCAAGAGTTGTTTTCTGGTAAGGAATGTCACTATTGTGCTCTCATTGCCATACACAGTGCAAATAGCACTCGCATATGTTCCAAGCAAGTACAGTGTATTGGACTGAAGAGGAGCTACTGTTCTTGTCAGTTTTCTAAGCAGAGTTGAACTAGATATGGCCCGTGTGTGTAGGAAGCACAGTTCTTTTGTTCTGAGCAAGCTCACTGTTCGGACCCCATAGGAAACACAGTAGAGTAGAAGAGTGCTCTTTTCTCAAAAGCAGAGTGTGTTTCTTGTAAGGTGAGCTAGCGTTTGTTTCCCAGTCCTAAATGGAGTTGAATCACATGCAGTTTTTGGTCCTACCAGCAAGAGTTGTTTTCTGGTAAGGAAAGTCACTATTGCACTCCCTTTGCCATATACAGTGCAAATAGGACTCGCGTCTGTTTCCAGCAAGTACAGTGTATGGACTGAAGAGGAGCTACTGTTCTTGTCAGTTTCCTAAGCAGAGTTGAACTAGATATGGCCCGTGTGTATAGGAAGCACAGTTCTTTTGTTCTGAGCAAGCTCACTGTTCGGACCCCGTAGGAAACACAGTAGAGTAGAAGAGTGCTCTTTTCTCAAAAGCAGAGTGTGTTTCTTGTAAGGCCAGCTAGGGTTTTTTTCCCAGTCCTATATAGAGTTGAATCACATGCAGTTTCTGGTCCTACGAGCAAGAGTTGTTTTCTGGTAAGAAGAGTCACTATTGCGCTCCCATTGCCATACACAGTGCAAATAGCACTGGCGTCTGTTGCCAGCATGTACAGTGTATTGGACTGAAGAAGTTCCACTCTTCTTGTCAGTTTCCTAAGCAGAATTGAACTAGATATGTCCCATGTGTGTAGGAAGCACAGTTCTTTTGTTCTGAGCAAGCTCACTGTTCTGTCCCTATAGGAAACACAGTAGAGTAGAAGAGTGCTCTTTTCTCAAAAACAGAGTGTGTTTCTTGTAAGGCTAGCTAACGTTTGTTTCCCAGTCCTAAATGGAGTTGAGTCACATGCAGTTTTTGGTCCTACAAGCAAGAGTAGTTTTCTCGTAAGAAGAGTCACTATTGGGCTCCCATTGCCATACACTGTACAAATAGCACTGGCGTCTGTTCCCAGCATGTACAGTGTATTGGACTGAAAAGGATCTATTGTTCTTGTCAGTTTCCTAAGCAGAATTGAACTAGATATGGCCGTGTATGTAGGAAGCACAGTTCTTTTGTTCTGAGCAAGCTCTCCGTTCTGGCCCTATAGGAAACACAGTAGAGTAGAAGAGTGCTCTTTTCTCAAAAGCAGAGTGTGTTTCTTGTAAGGCAAGCTAGCATTTGTTTCCCAGTCCTAAATGAGTTGAATCACATGCAGTTTTTGGTCCTACCAGCAAGAGTTGTTTTCTGGTAAGGAAAGTCACTATTGCGCTCCCTTTGCCATACACAGTGCAAATAGCACTCGCGTCTGTTTCCAGCAAGTACAGTGTATTAGTCTGAAGAGGAGCTACTGTTCTTGTCAGTTTCCTAAGCAGAGTTGAACTAGATACAGCCCGTGTGTGTAGGAAGCACAGTTCTTTTGTTCTGAGCAAGCTCACTGTTCGGACCCTATAGGAAACACAGTAGAGTAGAAGAGTTCTCTTTTCTCAAAAGCAGAGTGTGTTTCTTGTAAGGTCAGCTAGGGTTTGTTTCCCAGTCCTAAATGGAGTGGAATCACATGCAGTTTCTGGTCCTACGAGCAAGAGTTGTTTTCTGGTAAGGAAAGTCACTATTGCGCTCCCATAGCCATACATAGTGCAAATATCACTCGCGTCTGTTCCCAGCATGTACAGTGTATTGGACTGAAAAGGATCTATTGTTCTTGTCAGTTTCCTAAGCAGAATTAAACTAGATATGGCCTTGTATGTAGCAAGCACAGTTCTTTTGTTCTGAGCAAGCTCTCTGTTCTGGCCCTATAGGAAACACAGTAGAGTAGAAGAGTGCTCTATTCTCAAAAGCAGAGTGTGTTTCTTGTAAGGCGAGCTAGCGTTTGTTTCCCAGTCCTAAGTGGAGTTGAATCACATGCAGTTTTTGGTCCTACCAGCAAGAGGTTTTTTCTGGTAAGGAAAGTCACTATTGCGCTCCCTTTGCCATACACAGTGCAACTAGCACACCTGTCTGTTTCCAGCAAGTACAGTGTATTGGACTGAAGAGGAGCTACTGTTCTTGTCAGTTTCCTAAGCAGAGTTGAACTAGATATGGCCCGTGTGTGTAGGAAGCACAGTTCTTTTGTTCTGAGCAAGCTGACTCTTCGGAACCCATAGGAAACACAGTAGAGTAGAAGAGTGCTCTTTTCTCAAAAGCAGAGTGTGTTTCTTGTAAGGCGAGCTAGCGTTTGTTTCCTAGTTCTAAATGGATTTGAATCACATGCAGTTTCTGGTCCTACGAGCAAGAGTTGTTTTCTGGTAAGGAAAGTCATTATCGTGCTCCCATTGCCATACATAGTGCAAATAGCACTCGCGTCTGTTCCCAGCAAGTACAGTGTATTGGATTGAAGAGGAACTACTGTTCTTGTCAGTTTCCTAAGCAGAGTTGAACTAGATATGGCCCGTGTGTGTAGGAAGCACAGTTCTTTTGTTCTGAGCAAGCTCACTATACGGACACCATAGGAAACACTGTAGAGTAGAAGAGTGGTCTTTTCTCAAAAGCAGAGTGTGTTTCTTGTAAGGCGAGCTTGCGTTTCTTTCCCAGTCCTAAATGGAGTTGAGTCACATGCAGTTTCTGGTCCTACGAGCAAGAGTTGTTTTCTGGTAAGAAGAGTCACTATTGCGCTCCCATTGCCATACACAGGGCAAATAGCACTGGTGTCTGTTCCCAGCATGTGCAGTGTATTTGACTGAAGAGGGTATACTGTTCTTGTCAGCTACCTAAGCTGAATTTAACTAGATATGGCCGTGTGTGTAGGAAGCACACTTCTTTGTGTTGTGCAAGCTTAATGTTCTGGCCCTATAGGAAACACAGTAGAGTAGAAGAGTGCTCTTTTCTCAAAAGCAGAGTGTATTTCTTGTAAGGCGAGCTAGCATTTGCTTCCCAGTTCTAAATGGAGTTGAATCACACGCAGTTTTTGGTCCTATGAGCAAGAGTTTATTTCTGGTAAGGAAAGTCACTATTGTGCTCCCATTGCCAAACACAGTGCAAATAGCACTCGCGTCTGTTCCCAGCAAGTACAGTGTATTGGACTGAAGAGGAGCTACTGTTCTTGTCAGTTTCCTAAGCATTGTTGAACTAGATATGACACGTGTGTGTAGGAAGCACAGTAATTTTTTTCTGAGCAAGCTCACTGTTCAGACCACATAGGAAACACAGTAGATTAGGAGAGTGCTCTTTTCCAAAAGCAGAGATTGTTTCTTGTAAGGCGAGCTAGCGTTTGTTTCCCAGTCCTAAATGGAGTTGAATCACAAGCAGTTTCTGGTCCTACGAGCAAGATTTGTTTTCTGGTAATGAGAGTCACTATTGCGCTCCAATTGTCATACACAGGGCAAATAGCACTCGCGTCTGTTCCCAGCATGTACAGTGTATTGGACTGAAAAGGATCTATTGTTCTTGTCAGTTTCCTAAGCAAAATTGAACTAGATATGTCCCTGTATGTAGGAAGCACAGTTCTTTTGTTCTGAGCAAGCTCTCTGTTCTGGCCCTATAGGAAACACAGTAGAGTAGAAGAGTGCTATTTTCTCAAAGGCAGAGTGTGTTTCTTGTAAGGCCAGCTAGTGTTCTTTTGCCAGTCCTATATGTAGTTGAATCACATGCAGTTTCTGGTCCTACGAGCAAGAGCTGTTTTCTGGTAAGAAGTGTCACTATTGCGCTCCCATTGTAATACACAGGGCAAATAGCACTCGCGTCTGTTCCCAGCATTTACAGTGTATTGGACTGAAAAGGATCTTTTGTTCTTGTCAGTTTCCTAAGCAGAACTGAACTAGATATGGCCGTGTATGTAGGAAGCACAGTTCTTTTGTTCTGAGCAAGCTCTCTGTTCTGGCCCTCTAGGAAACACAGTAGAGTAGAAGAGAGCTCTTTTCTCAAAAGCAGAGTGTGTTTCTTGTAAGGCGAGCTAGCGTTTGTTTCCCAGTCCTAAATGGAGTTGAATCACATGCAGTCTTAGGTCCTACCAGCAAGAGTTGTTTTCTGGTAAGGAAAGTCACTATTGCGCTCCCTTTGCCATATACAGTGCAAATAGCACTCATGTCTGTTTCCAGCAAGTACAGTGTATTGGACTGAAGAGGAGCTACTGTTCTTGTCAGTTTCCTAAGCAGAGTTGAACTAGATATGGCCCGTGTGTATAGGAAGAACAGTTCTTTTGTTCTGAGCAAGCTCACTGTTCGGACCCCATAGGAAACACAGTAGAGTAGAAGAGTGCTCTTTTCTCAAAAGCAGAGTTTGTTTCTTGAAAGGCGAGCTAGCGTTTGTTTCCCAGTCCTAAATGGAGTGGAATCACATGCAGTTTCTAATCCTACGAGCAAGAGTTGTTTTATGGTAAGAATAGTCACTATTGCGCTGCCATTGCCATACACAGGACAAATAGCACTGGCGTCTGTTCCCAGCAAGTACGGTGTATTGGAATGAAGAGGATCTGCTGTTCTTGTCAGGTTCCTAAGCAGAATTGAACTAGATATGGCCGTGTGTGTAGGAAGCACAGTTCTTTTGTTCAGAGCAAGCTCACTGTTCAGACCCAGTAGGAAACACAGTAGAGTAGAAGAGTGCTCTGTTCTCAAAAGCAGAGTGTGTTTCTTGTACGGCAAGCTAGCGTTTGTTTCCTAGTCCTAAATGGAGTTGAATCACATGCAGTTTCTGGTCCTACGAGCAAGAGTTTATTTCTGGTAAGGAAAGTCACTATTGTGCTCCCATTGCCATACACAGGGCAAATAGCACTCGCCTATGTTCCCAGCATGTACAGTGTATTGGACTGAAGAGGTTCCACTGTTCTTGTCAGTTTCCTAAGAAGAATGGAACTAGATATGGCCCGTGTGTGTAGGAAGCACAGTTCTTTTGTTCTGAGCAAGCTCACTGTTCTGGCCCTAGAGGAAACACAGTAGAGTAGAAGAGTGCTCTTTTCTCAAAAGCAGAGTGTGTTTCTTGTAAGGCTAGCTAGCGTTTGTTTCCCAGTCCTAAAGGGAGTTGAGTCACATGCAGTTTTTGGTCCTACGTGCAAGAGTAGTTTTCTCGTAAGAAGAGGCACTATTGGGCTCCCATTGCCATACACAGTACAAATAGCACTGGCGTCTGTTCCCAGCATGTACAGTGTATTGGACTGAAAAGGATCTATTTTTCTTGTCAGTTTCCTAAGCAGAATTGAACTAGATATGGCCTTGTATGTAGGAAGCACAGTTCTTTTGTTCTGAGCAAGCTCTCTGTTCAGGCCCTATAGGAAACACAGTAGAGTAGAAGAGTGCTCTTTTCTCAAAAGCAGAGTGTGTTTCTTGTAAGGTGAGGTAGCGTTTGTTTCCCAGTCCTAAATGGAGTTGAATCACATGCAGTTTTTGGTCCTACCAGCAAGAGTTGTTTTCTGGTAAGGAAAGGCACTATTGTGCTCCCTTTGCCATACACAGTGCAAATAGCACTCGCGTCTTTTTCCAGCTAGTACAGTGTATTAGTCTGAAGAGGAGCTACTGTTCTTGTCAGTTTCCTAAGCAGAGTTGAACTAGATATGGCCCGTGTGTGTAGGAAGCACAGTTCTTTTGTTCTGAGCAAGCTCGCTGTTCGGACCCCATAGGAAACACAGTAGAGTAGAAGAGTGCTCTTTTCTCAAAAGCAGAGTGTGTTTCTTGTAAGGTGAGCTAGCGTTTGTTTCCCAGTCCTAAATGGAGTTGAATCACATGCAGTTTTTGGTCCTACCAGCAAGAGTTGTTTTCTGGTAAGGAAAGTCACTATTGCTCTCCCATTGCCATACATAGTGCAAATAGCAATCGCGTCTGTTCCCAGCATGTACAGTGTATTTGACTGAAAAGGATCGATTGTTCTTGTCAGTTTCCTAAGCAGAACTGAACTAGATATGGCCGTGTATGTAGGAAGCACAGTTCTTTTGTTCTGAGCAAGCTCTCTGTTCTGGCCCTTTAGGAAACACAGTAGAGTAGAAGAGTGCTCTTTTCTCAAAAGCAGAGTGTGTTTCTTGTAAGGCGAGCTAGCGTTTGTTTCCCAGTCCTAAATGGAGTTGAATCACATGCAGTTTTTGGTCCTACCAGCAAGAGTTGTTTTCTGGTAAGGAAAGTCACTATTGTGCTCCCTTTGCCATACACAGTGCAAATAGCACTCGCGTCTGTTCCCTGCATGTACAGAGTATTGGACTGAAGAGGAGCTACTGTTCTTGTCAGTTTCCTAAGCAGAGTTGAACTAGATATGGCCCGTGTGTGTACGAAGCACAGTTCTTTTGTTCTGAGCAAGCTCACTGTTCGGACCCAATAGGAAATACAGAAGAGTAGAACAGTGCTCTTTTCTCAAAAGCAGAGTGTGTTTCTTGTAAGGCGAGCTTGTGTTTCTTTCCCAGTCCTAAATGGAGTTGAGTCACATGCAGTTTCTATTCCTACGAACAAGAGTTGTTTTCTGGTAAGAAGAGTCACTATTGCGCTCCCATTGCCATACACAGGGCAAATAGCACTGGTGTCTGTTCCCAGCATGTGCAGTGTATTTGACTGAAGAGGGTATACTGTTCTTGTCAGTTTCCTAAGCTGAATTGAACTAGATATGGCCGTGTGTGTAGGAAGCACATTTCTTTTGTTTTGTGCAAGTTAACTGTTCTGGCCCTATAGGAAACACAGTAGAGTAGAAGTGTGCTCTTTTCTCAAAAGCAGAGTGTGTTTCTTGTAAGGTGAGCTAGCGTTTATTTCCCAGTTCTAAATGGAGTTGAATCACATGCAGTTTTTGGTCCTATGAGCAAGAATTGTTTTCTGGTAAGGAATGTCACTATTGCGCTCCCATTGCCATACACAGTGCAAATAGCACTCGTGTCTGTTCCCAGCATGTACAGTGTATTGGACTGAAAAGGATCTATTGTTCTTGTCAGTTTCCTAAGCAGAATTGAACTAGATATGTCCCTGTATGTAGGAAGCACAGTTCTTTTGTTCTGAGCAAGCTCTCTGTTCTGGCCCTATAGGAAACACAGTAGAGTAGAAGAGTGCTCTTTTCTCAAAAGCAGAGTGTGTTTCTTGTAAGGCCAGCTAGTGTGTTTTTCCCAGTCCTATATGGAGTTGAATCACATGCAGTTTCTGGTCCTACGAGCAAGAGTTGTTTTCTGGTAAGAAGAGTCACTATTGAGCTCCCATTGTAATACACAGGGCAAATAGCACTCGCGTCTGTTCCCAGCATTTACAGTGTATTGGACTGAAAAGGATCAATTGTTCTTGTCAGTTTCCTAAGCAGAATTGAACTATATATGGCCCTGCATGTAGGAAGCAGAGATCTTTTGTTCTGAGCAAGCTCTCTGTTCTGGACCTATAGGAATCACAGTAGAGTAGAAGAGTGCTCTTTTCTCAAAAGCAGAGTGTGTTTCTTGTAAGGCAAGCTAGCGTTTGTTTCCCAGTCCTAAATTGAGTTGAATCACATGCAGTTTTTGGTCCTACCAGCAAGAGTTGTTTTCTAGTAAGGAAAGTCACTATTTCACTCCCTTTGCCATACACAGTGCAAATAGCACTCGCGTCTTTTTCCAGCAAGTACAGTGTATTGGACTGAAGAGGAGCTACTGTTTTTGTCAGTTTCCTAAGCAGAGTTGAACTAGATATGGCACGTGCGTGTAGAAGTACAGTTCTTTTTTTCTGAGCAAGCTCACTGTTCGGACACCATAGGAAACACAGTAGAGTAGAAGAGTGCTCTTTTCTCAAAAGCAGAGTGTGTTTCTTGTAAGACGAGCTAGCATTTGTTTCCCAGTCCTAAATGGAGTTGAATCACATGCAGTTTCTGGTCCTAAGAGCAAGATTTGTTTTCTGGTAAGAAGAGTCACTATTGCGCTCCCATTGTCATACACAGGGCAAATAGCACTGGCATTGATTCCCAGCAAGTACAGTGTATTGCACTGAAGAGGATCTACTGTTCTTGTCAGGTTCCTAAGCAGAATTGAAATAGATATGGCCATGGGTGTAGAAAGCACAGTTCTTTTGTTCTGAGCAAGCTCACTGTTTGGACCCAATAGGAAACACAGCAGAGTAGATGAGTGCTCTTTTCTCAAAAGCAGAGTGTGTTTATTGAAAGGTGAGCTCGTGTTTGTTTCCCAGTAAGAAATGGAAGTGAATCCCGTGCAGTTTCTGGTCCTATGAAAAAGAGTTTTTTTCTTGTAAGAAGTGTCATTATTGTGCTCTCATTGCCAAACTCAGTGCAAATAGCACTCGCGTCTGTTCCCTGCATGTACAGAGTATTGGACAGAAGAGGAGCTACTGTTCTTGTCAGTTTCCTAAGCAGAGTTGAACTAGATATGGCCCCTGTGTGTAGGAAGCACAGTTCTTTTGTTCTGAGCAAGTTCACTGTTCTGGCCCTATAGGAAACACAGTAGAGTAGAAGAGTGCTCTTTTCTCAAAAGCAGAGTGTGTTTCTTCTAAGGCGAGCTAGCGTTTCTTTCACAGTCCTAAATGGAGTTGAGTCACATGCAGTTTCTGGTTCTACGAGCAAGAGTTGTTTTCTGGTAAGAAGAGTCACTATTGCGCTCCCATTGTCATACACAGGGCAAATAGCACTGCTGTCTGTTCCCAGCATGTGCAGTGTATTTGACTGAAGAGGGTATACTGTTCTTGTCAGTTTCCTAAGCTGAATTGAACTAGATATGGCAGTGTGTTTAGGAAGCACACTTCTTTTGTTCTGCGCAAACTTACTGTTCTGGCCCTATAGGAAACACAGTAGAGTAGAAGAGTGCTCTTTTCTCAAAAGCAGAGTGTGTTTCTTGTAAGGCGAGCTAACATTTATTTCCCAGTTCTAAATGGAGTTGTATCACATGCAGTTTTTATTCCTATGAGCAAGAGTTGTTTTCTGGTAAGGAATGTCACTATTGTGCTCTCATTGCCATACACAGTGCAAATAGCACTCGCATATGTTCCAAGCAAGTACAGTGTATTGGACTGAAGAGGAGCTACTGTTCTTGTCAGTTTTCTAAGCAGAGTTCAACTAGATATGGCCCGTGTGTGTAGGAAGCACAGTTCTTTTGTTCTGAGCAAGCTCACTGTTCGGACCCCATAGGAAACACAGTAGAGTAGAAGAGTGCTCTTTTCTCAAAAGCAGAGTGTGTTTCTTGTAAGGCCAGCTAGGGTTTTTTTCCCAGTCCTATATGGAGTTGAATCACATGCAGTTTTTGGTCCTACCAGCAAGAGTTGTTTTCTGGTAAGGAAAGTCACTATTGTGCTCCCTTTGCCATACACAGTGCAAATAGCACTCGCGTCTTTTTCCAGCAAGTACAGTGTATTAGTCTGAAGAGGAGCTACTGTTCTTGTCAGTTTCCTAAGCAGAGTTGAACTAGATATGGCCCCTGTGTGTAGGAAGCACAGTTCTTTTGTTCTGAGCAAGCTCACTGTTCGGACCCCATAGGAAACACAGTAGAGTAGAAGAGTGCTCTTTTCTCAAAAGCAGAGTGTGTTTCTTGTAAGGTGAGCTAGCGTTTGTTTCCCAGTCCTAAATGGAGTTGAATCACATGCAGTTTTTGGTCCTACCAGCAAGAGTTGTTTTCTGGTAAGGAAAGTCACTATTGCACTCCCTTTGCCATATACAGTGCAAATAGGACTCGCGTCTGTTTCCAGCAAGTACAGTGTATGGACTGAAGAGGAGCTACTGTTCTTGTCAGTTTCCTAAGCAGAGTTGAACTAGATATGGCCCGTGTGTATAGGAAGCACAGTTCTTTTGTTCTGAGCAAGCTCACTGTTCGGACCCCGTAGGAAACACAGTAGAGTAGAAGAGTGCTCTTTTCTCAAAAGCAGAGTGTGTTTCTTATAAGGCCAGCTAGGGTTTTTTTCCCAGTCCTATATAGAGTTGAATCACATGCAGTTTCTGGTCCTACGAGCAAGAGTTGTTTTCTGGTAAGAAGAGTCACTATTGCGCTCCCATTGCCATACACAGTGCAAATAGCACTGGCGTCTGTTGCCAGCATGTACAGTGTATTGGACTGAAGAAGTTCCACTCTTCTTGTCAGTTTCCTAAGCAGAATTGAACTAGATATGTCCCATGTGTGTAGGAAGCACAGTTCTTTTGTTCTGAGCAAGCTCACTGTTCTGTCCCTATAGGAAACACAGTAGAGTAGAAGAGTGCTCTTTTCTCAAAAACAGAGTGTGTTTCTTGTAAGGCTAGCTAACGTTTGTTTCCCAGTCCTAAATGGAGTTGAGTCACATGCAGTTTTTGGTCCTACAAGCAAGAGTAGTTTTCTCGTAAGAAGAGTCACTATTGGGCTCCCATTGCCATACACTGTACAAATAGCACTGGCGTCTGTTCCCAGCATGTACAGTGTATTGGACTGAAAAGGATCTATTGTTCTTGTCAGTTTCCTAAGCAGAATTGAACTAGATATGGCCGTGTATGTAGGAAGCACAGTTCTTTTGTTCTGAGCAAGCTCTCCGTTCTGGCCCTAAAGGAAGCACAGTAGAGTAGAAGAGTGCTCTTTTCTCAAAAGCAGAGTGTGTTTCTTGTAAGGCAAGCTAGCATTTGTTTCCCAGTCCTAAATGAGTTGAATCACAAGCAGTTTTTGGTCCTACCAGCAAGAGTTGTTTTCTGGTAAGGAAAGTCACTATTGCGCTCCCTTTGCCATACACAGTGCAAATAGCACTTCGTCTGTTTCCAGCAAGTACAGTGTATTAGTCTGAAGAGGAGCTACTGTTCTTGTCAGTTTCCTAAGCAGAGTTGAACTAGATACAGCCCGTGTGTGTAGGAAGCACAGTTCTTTTGTTCTGAGCAAGCTCACTGTTCCGACCCCATAGGAAACACAGTAGAGTAGAAGAGTTCTCCTTTCTCAAAAGCAGAGTGTGTTTCTTGTAAGGTCAGCTAGCGTTTGTACCCAGTCCTAAATGGAGTTGAATCACATGCAGTTTCTGGTCCTACGAGCAAGAGTTGTTTTCTGGTAAGGAAAGTCACTATTGTGCTCCCATAGCCATACATAGTGCAAATAGCACTCGCGTCTGTTCCCAGCATGTACAGTGTATTGGACTGAAAAGGATCTATTGTTCTTGTCAGTTTCCTAAGCAGAATTAAACTAGATATGGCCTTGTATGTAGCAAGCACAGTTCTTTTGTTCTGAGCAAGCTCTCTGTTCTGGCCCTATAGGAAACACAGTAGAGTAGAAGAGTGCTCTATTCTCAAAAGCAGAGTGTGTTTCTTGTAAGGCGAGCTAGCGTTTGTTTCCCAGTCCTAAGTGGAGTTGAATCACATGCAGTTTTTGGTCCTACCAGCAAGAGGTTTTTTCTGGTAAGGAAAGTCACTATTGCGCTCCCTTTGCCATACACAGTGCAACTAGCACACCTGTCTGTTTCCAGCAAGTACAGTGTATTGGACTGAAGAGGAGCTACTGTTCTTGTCAGTTTCCTAAGCAGAGTTGAACTAGATATGGCCCGTGTGTGTAGGAAGCACAGTTCTTTTGTTCTGAGCAAGCTGACTCTTCGGAACCCATAGGAAACACAGTAGAGTAGAAGAGTGCTCTTTTCTCAAAAGCAGAGTGTGTTTCTTGTAAGGCGAGCTAGCGTTTGTTTCCTAGTCCTAAATGGATTTGAATCACATGCAGTTTGTGGTCCTACGAGCAAGAGTTGTTTTCTGGTAAGGAAAGTCATTATCGTGCTCTCATTGCCATACATAGTGCAAATAGCACTCGCGTCTGTTCCCAGCAAGTACAGTGTATTGGACTGAAGAGGAACTACTGTTCTTGTCAGTTTCCTAAGCAGAGTTGAACTAGATATGGCCCGTGTGTGTAGGAAGCACAGTTCTTTTGTTCTGAGCAAGCTCACTATACGGACACCATAGGAAACACTGTAGAGTAGAAGAGTGGTCTTTTCTCAAAAGCAGAGTGTGTTTCTTGTAAGGCGAGCTTGCGTTTCTTTCCCAGTCCTAAATGGAGTTGAGTCACATGCAGTTTCTGGTCCTACGAGCAAGAGTTGTTTTCTGGTAAGAAGAGTCACTATTGCGCTCCCATTGCCATACACAGGGCAAATAGCACTGGTGTCTGTTCCCAGCATGTGCAGTGTATTTGACTGAAGAGGGTATACTGTTCTTGTCAGCTTCCTAAGCTGAATTTAACTAGATATGGCCGTGTGTGTAGGAAGCACACTTCTTTGTGTTGTGCAAGCTTACTCTTCTGGCCCTATAGGAAACACAGTAGAGTAGAAGAGTGCTCTTTTCTCAAAAGCAGAGTGTATTTCTTGTAAGGCGAGCTAGCATTTGCTTCCCAGTTCTAAATGGATTTGAATCACACGCAGCTTTTGGTCCTATGAGCAAGAGTTTATTTCTGGTAAGGAAAGTCACTATTGTGCTCCCATTGCCATACACAGTGCAAATAGCACTCGCGTCTGTTCCCAGCAAGTACAGTGTATTGGACTGAAGAGGAGCTACTGTTCTTGTCAGTTTCCTAAGCATTGTTGAACTAGATATGGCACGTGCGTGTAGAAGTACAGTTGTTTTTTTCTGCGCAAGCTCACTGTTCGGACACCATAGGAAACACAGTAGATTAGAAGAGTGCTCTTTTCTCAAAAGCAGAGTGTGTTTCTTGTAAGACGAGCTAGCATTTGTTTCCCAGTCCTAAATGGAGTTGAATCACATGCAGTTTCTGGTCCTAAGAGCAAGATTTGTTTTCTGGTAAGAAGAGTCACTATTGCGCTCCCATTGTCATACACAGGGCAAATAGCACTGGCATTGATTCCCAGCAAGTACAGTGTATTGGACTGAAGAGGATCTACTGTTCTTGTCAGGTTCCTAAGCAGAATTGAAATAGATATGGCCATGGGTGTAGAAAGCACAGTTCTTTTGTTCTGAGCAAGCTCACTGTTTGGACCCAATAGGAAACACAGCAGAGTAGAAGAGTGCTCTTTTCTCAAAAGCAGAGTGTGTTTATTGAAAGGTGAGCTCGTGTTTGTTTCCCAGTAAGAAATGGAATTGAATCCCGTGCAGTTTCTGGTCCTATGAGCAAGAGTTTTTTTCTTGTAAGAAGTGTCATTATTGTGCTCTCATTGCCAAACTCAGTGCAAATAGCACTCGCGTCTGTTCCCTGCATGTACAGAGTATTGGACAGAACAGGAGTTACTGTTCTTGTCAGTTTCCTAAGCAGAGTTGAACTAGATATGGCCCCTGTGTGTAGGAAGCACAGTTCTTTTGTTCTGAGCAAGTTCACTGTTCTGGCCCTATAGGAAACACAGTAGAGTAGAAGAGTGCTCTTTTCTCAAAAGCAGAGTGTGTTTCTTCTAAGGCGAGCTAGCGTTTCTTTCACAGTCCTAAATGGAGTTGAGTCACATGCAGTTTCTGGTTCTACGAGCAAGAGTTGTTTTCTGGTAAGAAGAGTCACTATTGCGCTCCCATTGTCATACACAGGGCAAATAGCACTGCTGTCTGTTCCCAGCATGTGCAGTGTATTTGACTGAAGAGGGTATACTGTTCTTGTCAGTTTCCTAAGCTGAATTGAACTAGATATGGCAGTGTGTTTAGGAAGCACACTTCTTTTGTTCTGTGCAAACTTACTGTTCTGGCCCTATAGGAAACACAGTAGAGTAGAAGAGTGCTCTTTTCTCAAAAGCAGAGTGTGTTTCTTGTAAGGCGAGCTAACATTTATTTCCCAGTTCTAAATGGAGTTGTATCACATGCAGTTTTTGTTCCTATGAGCAAGAGTTGTTTTCTGGTAAGGAATGTCACTATTGTGCTCTCATTGCCATACACAGTGCAAATAGCACTCGCATATGTTCCAAGCAAGTACAGTGTATTGGACTGAAGAGGAGCTACTGTTCTTGTCAGTTTTCTAAGCAGAGTTGAACTAGATATGGCCCGTGTGTGTAGGAAGCACAGTTCTTTTGTTCTGAGCAAGCTCACTGTTCGGACCCCATAGGAAACACAGTAGAGTAGAAGAGTGCTCTTTTCTCAAAAGCAGAGTGTGTTTCTTGTAAGGCCAGCTAGGGTTTTTTTCCCAGTCCTATATGGAGTTGAATCACATGCAGTTTTTGGTCCTACCAGCAAGAGTTGTTTTCTGGTAAGGAAAGTCACTATTGTGCTCCCTTTGCCATACACAGTGCAAATAGCACTCGCGTCTTTTTCCAGCAAGTACAGTGTATTAGTCTGAAGAGGAGCTACTGTTCTTGTCAGTTTCCTAAGCAGAGTTGAACTAGATATGGCCCCTGTGTGTAGGAAGCACAGTTCTTTTGTTCTGAGCAAGCTCACTGTTCGGACCCCATAGGAAACACAGTAGAGTAGAAGAGTGCTCTTTTCTCAAAAACAGAGTGTGTTTCTTGTAAGGCTAGCTAACGTTTGTTTCCCAGTCCTAAATGGAGTTGAGTCACATGCAGTTTTTGGTCCTACAAGCAAGAGTAGTTTTCTCGTAAGAAGAGTCACTATTGGGCTCCCATTGCCATACACTGTACAAATAGCACTGGCGTCTGTTCCCAGCATGTACAGTGTATTGGACTGAAAAGGATCTATTGTTCTTGTCAGTTTCCTAAGCAGAATTGAACTAGATATGGCCGTGTATGTAGGAAGCACAGTTCTTTTGTTCTGAGCAAGCTCTCCGTTCTGGCCCTATAGGAAACACAGTAGAGTAGAAGAGTGCTCTTTTCTCAAAAGCAGAGTGTGTTTCTTGTAAGGCAAGCTAGCATTTGTTTCCCAGTCCTAAATGAGTTGAATCACAAGCAGTTTTTGGTCCTACCAGCAAGAGTTGTTTTCTGGTAAGGAAAGTCACTATTGCGCTCCCTTTGCCATACACAGTGCAAATAGCACTTCGTCTGTTTCCAGCAAGTACAGTGTATTAGTCTGAAGAGGAGCTACTGTTCTTGTCAGTTTCCTAAGCAGAGTTGAACTAGATACAGCCCGTGTGTGTAGGAAGCACAGTTCTTTTGTTCTGAGCAAGCTCACTGTTCGGACCCCATAGGAAACACAGTAGAGTAGAAGAGTTCTCCTTTCTCAAAAGCAGAGTATGTTTCTTGTAAGGTCAGCTAGCGTTTGTACCCAGTCCTAAATGGAGTTGAATCACATGCAGTTTCTGGTCCTACGAGCAAGAGTTGTTTTCTGGTAAGGAAAGTCACTATTGCGCTCCCATAGCCATACATAGTGCAAATAGCACTCGCGTCTGTTCCCAGCATGTACAGTGTATTGGAGTGAAAAGGATCTATTGTTCTTGTCAGTTTCCTAAGCAGAATTAAACTAGATATGGCCTTGTATGTAGCAAGCACAGTTCTTTTGTTCTGAGCAAGCTCTCTGTTCTGGCCCTATAGGAAACACAGTAGAGTAGAAGAGTGCTCTATTCTCAAAAGCAGAGTGTGTTTCTTGTAAGGCGAGCTAGCGTTTGTTTCCCAGTCCTAAGTGGAGTTGAATCACATGCAGTTTTTGGTCCTACCAGCAAGAGGTTTTTTCTGGTAAGGAAAGTCACTATTGCGCTCCCTTTGCCATACACAGTGCAACTAGCACACCTGTCTGTTTCCAGCAAGTACAGTGTATTGGACTGAAGAGGAGCTACTGTTCTTGTCAGTTTCCTAAGCAGAGTTGAACTAGATATGGCCCGTGTGTGTAGGAAGCACAGTTCTTTTGTTCTGAGCAAGCTGACTCTTCGGAACCCATAGGAAACACAGTAGAGTAGAAGAGTGCTCTTTTCTCAAAAGCAGAGTGTGTTTCTTGTAAGGCGAGCTAGCGTTTGTTTCCTAGTCCTAAATGGATTTGAATCACATGCAGTTTGTGGTCCTACGAGCAAGAGTTGTTTTCTGGTAAGGAAAGTCATTATCGTGCTCTCATTGCCATACATAGTGCAAATAGCACTCGCGTCTGTTCCCAGCAAGTACAGTGTATTGGACTGAAGAGGAACTACTGTTCTTGTCAGTTTCCTAAGCAGAGTTGAACTAGATATGGCCCGTGTGTGTAGGAAGCACAGTTCTTTTGTTCTGAGCAAGCTCACTATACGGACACCATAGGAAACACTGTAGAGTAGAAGAGTGGTCTTTTCTCAAAAGCAGAGTGTGTTTCTTGTAAGGCGAGCTTGCGTTTCTTTCCCAGTCCTAAATGGAGTTGAGTCACATGCAGTTTCTGGTCCTACGAGCAAGAGTTGTTTTCTGGTAAGAAGAGTCACTATTGCGCTCCCATTGCCATACACAGGGCAAATAGCACTGGTGTCTGTTCCCAGCATGTGCAGTGTATTTGACTGAAGAGGGTATACTGTTCTTGTCAGCTTCCTAAGCTGAATTTAACTAGATATGGCCGTGTGTGTAGGAAGCACACTTCTTTGTGTTGTGCAAGCTTACTCTTCTGGCCCTATAGGAAACACAGTAGAGTAGAAGAGTGCTCTTTTCTCAAAAGCAGAGTGTATTTCTTGTAAGGCGAGCTAGCATTTGCTTCCCAGTTCTAAATGGAGTTGAATCACACGCAGTTTTTGGTCCTATGAGCAAGAGTTTATTTCTGGTAAGGAAAGTCACTATTGTGCTCCCATTGCCATACACAGTGCAAATAGCACTCGCGTCTGTTCCCAGCAAGTACAGTGTATTGGACTGAAGAGGAGCTACTGTTCTTGTCAGTTTCCTAAGCATTGTTGAACTAGATATGGCACGTGCGTGTAGAAGTACAGTTCTTTTTTTCTGCGCAAGCTCACTGTTCGGACACCATAGGAAACACAGTAGATTAGAAGAGTGCTCTTTTCTCAAAAGCAGAGTGTGTTTCTTGTAAGACGAGCTAGCATTTGTTTCCCAGTCCTAAATGGAGTTGAATCACATGCAGTTTCTGGTCCTAAGAGCAAGATTTGTTTTCTGGTAAGAAGAGTCACTATTGCGCTCCCATTGTCATACACAGGGCAAATAGCACTGGCATTGATTCCCAGCAAGTACAGTGTATTGGACTGAAGAGGATCTACTGTTCTTGTCAGGTTCCTAAGCAGAATTGAAATAGATATGGCCATGGGTGTAGAAAGCACAGTTCTTTTGTTCTGAGCAAGCTCACTGTTTGGACCCAATAGGAAACACAGCAGAGTAGAAGAGTGCTCTTTTCTCAAAAGCAGAGTGTGTTTATTGAAAGGTGAGCTCGTGTTTGTTTCCCAGTAAGAAATGGAATTGAATCCCGTGCAGTTTCTGGTCCTATGAGCAAGAGTTTTTTTCTTGTAAGAAGTGTCATTATTGTGCTCTCATTGCCAAACTCAGTGCAAATAGCACTCACGTCTGTTCCCTGCATGTACAGAGTATTGGACAGAACAGGAGTTACTGTTCTTGTCAGTTTCCTAAGCAGAGTTGAACTAGATATGGCCCCTGTGTGTAGGAAGCACAGTTCTTTTGTTCTGAGCAAGTTCACTGTTCTGGCCCTATAGGAAACACAGTAGAGTAGAAGAGTGCTCTTTTCTCAAAAGCAGAGTGTGTTTCTTCTAAGGCGAGCTAGCGTTTCTTTCACAGTCCTAAATGGAGTTGAGTCACATGCAGTTTCTGGTTCTACGAGCAAGAGTTGTTTTCTGGTAAGAAGAGTCACTATTGCGCTCCCATTGTCATACACAGGGCAAATAGCACTGCTGTCTGTTCCCAGCATGTGCAGTGTATTTGACTGAAGAGGGTATACTGTTCTTGTCAGTTTCCTAAGCTGAATTGAACTAGATATGGCAGTGTGTTTAGGAAGCACACTTCTTTTGTTCTGTGCAAACTTACTGTTCTGGCCCTATAGGAAACACAGTAGAGTAGAAGAGTGCTCTTTTCTCAAAAGCAGAGTGTGTTTCTTGTAAGGCGAGCTAACATTTATTTCCCAGTTCTAAATGGAGTTGTATCACATGCAGTTTTTGTTCCTATGAGCAAGAGTTGTTTTCTGGTAAGGAATGTCACTATTGTGCTCTCATTGCCATACACAGTGCAAATAGCACTCGCATATGTTCCAAGCAAGTACAGTGTATTGGACTGAAGAGGAGCTACTGTTCTTGTCAGTTTTCTAAGCAGAGTTGAACTAGATATGGCCCGTGTGTGTAGGAAGCACAGTTCTTTTGTTCTGAGCAAGCTCACTGTTCGGACCCCATAGGAAACACAGTAGAGTAGAAGAGTGCTCTTTTCTCAAAAGCAGAGTGTGTTTCTTGTAAGGCCAGCTAGGGTTTTTTTCCCAGTCCTATATGGAGTTGAATCACATGCAGTTTTTGGTCCTACCAGCAAGAGTTGTTTTCTGGTAAGGAAAGTCACTATTGTGCTCCCTTTGCCATACACAGTGCAAATAGCACTCGCGTCTTTTTCCAGCAAGTACAGTGTATTAGTCTGAAGAGGAGCTACTGTTCTTGTCAGTTTCCTAAGCAGAGTTGAACTAGATATGGCCCCTGTGTGTAGGAAGCACAGTTCTTTTGTTCTGAGCAAGCTCACTGTTCGGACCCCATAGG
This sequence comes from Peromyscus eremicus, assembly GCF_949786415.1. Lineage (NCBI taxonomy): Eukaryota > Metazoa > Chordata > Mammalia > Rodentia > Cricetidae > Peromyscus > Peromyscus eremicus. The sequence continues at coordinate 16,139 of NW_026734869.1, read as the reverse complement.
AAACACAGTAGAGTAGAAGAGTGCTCTTTTCTCAAAAGCAGAGTGTGTTTCTTGTAAGGTGAGCTAGCGTTTGTTTCCCAGTCCTAAATGGAGTTGAATCACATGCAGTTTTTGGTCCTACCAGCAAGAGTTGTTTTCTGGTAAGGAAAGTCACTATTGCACTCCCTTTGCCATATACAGTGCAAATAGGACTCGCGTCTGTTTCCAGCAAGTACAGTGTATGGACTGAAGAGAAGCTACTGTTCTTGTCAGTTTCCTAAGCAGAGTTGAACTAGATATGGCCCGTGTGTATAGGAAGCACAGTTCTTTTGTTCTGAGCAAGCTCACTGTTCGGACCCCGTAGGAAACACAGTAGAGTAGAAGAGTGCTCTTTTCTCAAAAGCAGAGTGTGTTTCTTGTAAGGCAAGCTAGCATTTGTTTCCCAGTCCTAAATGAGTTGAATCACATGCAGTTTTTGGTCCTACCAGCAAGAGTTGTTTTCTGGTAAGGAAAGTCACTATTGCGCTCCCTTTGCCATACACAGTGCAAATAGCACTCGCGTCTGTTTCCAGCAAGTACAGTGTATTAGTCTGAAGAGGAGCTACTGTTCTTGTCAGTTTCCTAAGCAGAGTTGAACTAGATACAGCCCGTGTGTGTAGGAAGCACAGTTCTTTTGTTCTGAGCAAGCTTACTGTTCGGACCCCATAGGAAACACAGTAGAGTAGAAGAGTTCTCTTTTCTCAAAAGCAGAGTGTGTTTCTTGTAAGGTCAGCTAGCGTTTGTTTCCCAGTCCTAAATGGAGTTGAATCACATGCAGTTTCTGGTCCTACGAGCAAGAGTTGTTTTCTGGTAAGGAAAGTCACTATTGCGCTCCCATAGCCATACATAGTGCAAATAGCACTCGCGTCTGTTCCCAGCATGTACAGTGTATTGGACTGAAAAGGATCTATTGTTCTTGTCAGTTTCCTAAGCAGAATTAAACTAGATATGGCCTTGTATGTAGCAAGCACAGTTCTTTTGTTCTGAGCAAGCTCTCTTCTGGCCCTATAGGAAACACAGTAGAGTAGAAGAGTGCTCTATTCTCAAAAGCAGAGTGTGTTTCTTGTAAGGCGAGCTAGCGTTTGTTTCCCAGTCCTAAGTGGAGTTGAATCACATGCAGTTTTTGGTCCTACCAGCAAGAGGTTTTTTCTGGTAAGGAAAGTCACTATTGCGCTCCCTTTGCCATACACAGTGCAACTAGCACACCTGTCTGTTTCCAGCAAGTACAGTGTATTGGACTGAAGAGGAGCTACTGTTCTTGTCAGTTTCCTAAGCAGAGTTGAACTAGATATGGCCCGTGTGTGTAGGAAGCACAGTTCTTTTGTTCTGAGCAAGCTGACTCTTCGGAACCCATAGGAAACACAGTAGAGTAGAAGAGTGCTCTTTTCTCAAAAGCAGAGTGTGTTTCTTGTAAGGCGAGCTAGCGTTTGTTTCCTAGTCCTAAATGGATTTGAATCACATGCAGTTTGTGGTCCTACGAGCAAGAGTTGTTTTCTGGTAAGGAAAGTCATTATCGTGCTCTCATTGCCATACATAGTGCAAATAGCACTCGCGTCTGTTCCCAGCAAGTACAGTGTATTGGACTGAAGAGGAACTACTGTTCTTGTCAGTTTCCTAAGCAGAGTTGAACTAGATATGGCCCGTGTGTGTAGGAAGCACAGTTCTTTTGTTCTGAGCAAGCTCACTATACGGACACCATAGGAAACATTGTAGAGTAGAAGAGTGGTCTTTTCTCAAAAGCAGAGTGTGTTTCTTGTAAGGCGAGCTTGCGTTTGTTTCCCAGTCCTAAATGGAGTTGAGTCACATGCAGTTTCTGGTCCTACGAGCAAGAGTTGTTTTCTGGTAAGAAGAGTCACTATTGCGCTCCCATTGCCATACACAGGGCAAATAGCACTGGTGTCTGTTCCCAGCATGTGCAGTGTATTTGACTGAAGAGGGTATACTGTTCTTGTCAGCTTCCTATGCTGAATTTAACTAGATATGGCCGTGTGTGTAGGAAGCACACTTCTTTGTGTTGTGCAAGCTTACTGTTCTGGCCCTATAGGAAACACAGTAGAGTAGAAGAGTGCTCTTTTCTCAAAGGCAGAGTGTGTTTCTTGTAAGGCCAGCTAGTGTTCTTTTGCCAGTCCTATATGTAGTTGAATCACATGCAGTTTCTGGTCCTACGAGCAAGAGCTGTTTTCTGGTAAGAAGTGTCACTATTGCGCTCCCATTGTAATACACAGGGCAAATAGCACTCGCGTCTGTTCCCAGCATTTACAGTGTATTGGACTGAAAAGGATCTTTTGTTCTTGTCAGTTTCCTAAGAAGAATTGAACTAGATATGGCCCGTGTGTGTAGGAAGCACAGTTCTTTTGTTCTGAGCAAGCTCACTTTCCTGGTCCTATAGGAAACACAGTAGAGTAGAAGAGTGCTCTTTTCTCAAAAGCAGAGTGTGTTTCTTGTAAGGCTAGCTAGCGTTTGTTTCCCAGTCCTAAATGGAGTTGAGTCACATGCAGTTTTTGGTCCTACGAGCTAGAGTAGTTTTCTCGTAAGAAGAGGCACTATTGGGCTCCAATTGCCATACACAGTACAAATAGCACTGGCGTCTGTTCCCAGCATGTACAGTGTATTGGTCTGAAAAGGATCTATTGTTCTTGTCAGTTTCCTAAGCAGAATTGAACTAGATATGGCCGTGTATGTAGGAAGCTCAGTTCTTTTGTTCTGAGCAAGCTCTCTGTTCAGGCCCAATAGGAAACACAGTAGAGTAGAAGAGTGCTCTTTTCTCAAAAGCAGAGTGTGTTTCTTGTAAGGCGAGCTAGCGTTTGTTTCCCAGTCCTAAATGGAGTTGAATCACATGCAGTTTTTGGTCCTACCAGCAAGAGTTGTTTTCTGGTAAGGAAAGTCACTATTGCGCTCCCTTTGCCATACATAGTGCAAATAGCACTCGCGTCTTTTTCCAGCAAGTACAGTGTATTAGTCTGAAGAGGAGCTACTGTTCTTGTCAGTTTCCTAAGCAGAGTTGAACTAGATATGGCCCCTGTGTGTAGGAAGCACAGTTCTTTTGTTATGAGCAAGCTCACTGTTCGGACCCCATAGGAAACACAGTAGAGTAGAAGAGGGCTCTTTTCTCAAAGCAGAGTGTGTTTCTTGTAAGGTGAGCTAGCGTTTGTTTCCCAGTCCTAAATGGAGTTGAATCACATGCAGTTTCTGGTCTTACGAGGAAGAGTTGTTTTCTGGTAAGGAAAGTCACTATTGCGCTCCCATTGCCATACATAGTGCAAAGAGCACTCGCGTCTGTTCCCAGCATGTGCAGTGTATTGGACTGAAAAGGATCTATTGTTCTTGTCAGTTTCCTAAGCAGAATTGAACTAGATATGGCCGTGTATGTAGGAAGCACAGTTCTTTTGTTCTGAGCAAGCTCTCTGTTCTGGCCCTCTAGGAAACACAGTAGAGTAGAAGAGAGCTCTTTTCTCAAAAGCAGAGTGTGTTTCTTGTAAGGCGAGCTAGCGTTTGTTTCCCAGTCCTAAATGGAGTTGAATCACATGCAGTTTTAGGTCCTACCAGCAAGAGTTGTTTTCTGGTAAGGAAAGTCACTATTGTGCTCCCTTTGTTATATACAGTGCAAATAGCACTCGTGTCTGTTTCCAGCAAGTACAGTGTATTGGACTGAAGAGGAGCTACTGTTCTTGTCAGTTTCCTAAGCAGAGTTGAACTAGATATGGCCCGTGTGTATAGGAAGAACAGTTCTTTTGTTCTGAGCAAGCTCACTGTTCGGACCCCATAGGAAACACAGTAGAGTAGAAGAGTGCTCTTTTCTCAAAAGCAGAGTTTGTTTCTTGAAAGGCGAGCTAGCATTTGTTTCCCAGTCCTAAATGGAGTGGAATCACATGCAGTTTCTAATCCTACGAGCAAGAGTTGTTTTATGGTAAGAATAGTCACTATTGCGCTGCCATTGCCATACACAGGACAAATAGCATTGGCGCCTGTTCCCAGCAAGTACGGTGTATTGGACTGAAGAGGATCTGCTGTTCTTGTCAGGTTCCTAAGCAGAATTGAACTAGATATGGCCGTGTGTGTAGGAAGCACAGTTCTTTTGTTCAGAGCAAGCTCACTGTTAAGACCCAATAGGAAACACAGTAGAGTAGAAGAGTGCTCTTTTCTCAAAAGCAGAGTGTGTTTCTTGTACGGCAAGCTAGCGTTTGTTTCCTAGTCCTAAATGGAGTTGAATCACATGCAGTTTCTGGTCCTACGAGCAAGAGTTTATTTCTGGTAAGGAAAGTCACTATTGTGCTCCCATTGCCATACACAGGGCAAATAGCACTCGCCTATGTTCCCAGCATGTACAGTGTATTGGACTGAAAAGGATCTACTGTTCTTGTCAGTTTCCTAAGCAGAATTGAACTAGTCATGGCTGTGTATGTAGGAAGCACAGTTCTTTTGTTCTGAGCAAGCTTTCTGTTCTGTCCCTATAGGAAACACAGGAGAGTAGAAGAGTGCTCTTTTCTCAAAAGCAGAGTGTGTTTCTTGTAAGGCTAGCTAGCGTTTGTTTCCCAGTCCTAAAGGGAGTTGAGTCACATGCAGTTTTTGGTCCTACATGCAAGAGTAGTTTTCTCGTAAGAAGAGGCACTATTGGGCTCCCATTGCCATACACAGTACAAATAGCACTGGCGTCTGTTCCCAGCATGTACAGTGTATTGGACTGAAAAGGATCTATTGTTCTTGTCAGTTTCCTAAGCAGAATTGAACTAGATATGTCCTTGTATGTAGGAAGCACAGTTCTTTTGTTCTGAGCAAGCTCTCTGTTCAGGCCCTATAGGAAACACAGTAGAGTAGAAGAGTGCTCTTTTCTCAAAAGCAGAGTGTGTTTCTTGTAAGGTGAGCTAGCGTTTGTTTCCCAGTCCTAAATGGAGTTGAATCACATGCAGTTTTTGGTCCTACCAGCAAGAGTTGTTTTCTGGTAAGGAAAGGCACTATTGCGCTCCCTTTGCCATACACAGTGCAAATAGCACTCGCGTCTTTTTCCAGCTAGTACAGTGTATTAGTCTGAAGAGGAGCTACTGTTCTTGTCAGTTTCCTAAGCAGAGTTGAACTAGATATGGCCCGTGTGTGTAGGAAGCACAGTTCTTTTGTTCTGAGCAAGCTCGCTGTTCGGACCCCATAGGAAACACAATAGAGTAGAAGAGTGCTCTTTTCTCAAAAGCAGAGTGTGTTTCTTGTAAGGTGAGCTAGCGTTTGTTTCCCAGTCCTAAATGGAGTTGAATCACATGCAGTTTTTGGTCCTACCAGCAAGAGTTGTTTTCTGGTAAGGAAAGTCACTATTGCGCTCCCATTGCCATACATAGTGCAAATAGCAATCGCGTCTTTTCCCAGCATGTACAGTGTATTTGACTGAAAAGGATCGATTGTTCTTGTCAGTTTCCTAAGCAGAACTGAACTAGATATGGCCGTGTATGTAGGAAGCACAGTTCTTTTGTTCTGAGCAAGCTCTCTGTTCTGGCCCTTTAGGAAACACAGTAGAGTAGAAGAGTGCTCTTTTCTCAAAAGCAGAGTGTGTTTCTTGTAAGGCGAGCTAGCGTTTGTTTCCCAGTCCTAAATGGAGTTGAATCACATGCAGTTTTTGGTCCTACCAGCAAGAGTTGTTTTCTGGTAAGGAAAGTCACTATTGTGCTCCCTTTGCCATACACAGTGCAAATAGCACTCGCGTCTGTTCCCTGCATGTACAGAGTATTGGACTGAAGAGGAGCTACTGTTCTTGTCAGTTTCCTAAGCAGAGTTGAACTAGATATGGCCCGTGTGTGTACGAAGCACAGTTCTTTTGTTCTGAGCAAGCTCACTGTTCGGACCCAATAGGAAATACAGAAGAGTAGAACAGTGCTCTTTTCTCAAAAGCAGAGTGTGTTTCTTGTAAGGCGAGCTTGTGTTTCTTTCCCAGTCCTAAATGGAGTTGAGTCACATGCACTTTCTATTCCTACGAACAAGAGTTGTTTTCTGGTAAGAAGAGTCACTATTGCTCTCCCATTGCCATACACAGGGCAAATAGCACTGGTGTCTGTTCCCAGCATGTGCAGTGTATTTGACTGAAGAGGGTATACTGTTCTTGTCAGTTTCCTAAGCTGAATTGAACTAGATATGGCCGTGTGTGTAGGAAGCACACTTCTTTTGTTTTGTGCAAGTTAACTGTTCTGGCCCTATAGGAAACACAGTAGAGTAGAAGAGTGCTCTTTTCTCAAAAGCAGAGTGTGTTTCTTGTAAGGCGAGCTAGCGTTTGTTTCCCAGTCCTAAATGGAGTTGAATCACATGCAGTTTTTGGTCCTACCAGCAAGAGTTGTTTTCTAGTAAGGAAAGTCACTATTGTGCTCCCTTTGCCATACACAGTGCAAATAGCACACGCGTCTGTTTCCAGCAAGTACAGTGTATTAGTCTGAAGAGGAGCTACTGTTCTTGTCAGTTTCCTAAGCAGAGTTGAACTAGATATGGCCCCTGTGTGTAGGAAGCACAGTTCTTTTGTTATGAGCAAGCTCACTGTTCGGACCCCATAGGAAACACAGTAGAGTAGAAGAGGGCTCTTTTCTCAAAGCAGAGTGTGTTTCTTGTAAGGTGAGCTAGCGTTTGTTTCCCAGTCCTAAATGGAGTTGAATCACATGCTGTTTCTGGTCCTACGAGGAAGAGTTGTTTTCTGGTAAGGAAAGTCACTATTGCGCTCCCATTGCCATACATAGTGCAAAGAGCACTCGCGTCTGTTCCCAGCATGTGCAGTGTATTGGACTGAAAAGGACCTATTGTTCTTGTCAGTTTCCTAAGCAGAATTGAACTAGATATGGCCGTGTATGTAGGAAGCACAGTTCTTTTGTTCTGAGCAAGCTCTCTGTTCTGGCCCTCTAGGAAACACAGTAGAGTAGAAGAGAGCTCTTTTCTCAAAAGCAGAGTGTGTTTCTTGTAAGGCGAGCTAGCGTTTGTTTCCCAGTCCTAAATGGAGTTGAATCACATGCAGTTTTAGGTCCTACCAGCAAGAGTTGTTTTCTGGTAAGGAAAGTCACTATTGCGCTCCCTTTGCCATATACAGTGCAAATAGCACTCGTGTCTGTTTCCAGCAAGTACAGTGTATTGGACTGAAGAGGAGCTACTGTTCTTGTCAGTTTCCTAAGCAGAGTTGAACTAGATATGGCCCGTGTGTATAGGAAGAACAGTTCTTTTGTTCTGAGCAAGCTCACTGTTCGGACCCCATAGGAAACACAGTAGAGTAGAAGAGTGCTCTTTTCTCAAAAGCAGAGTTTGTTTCTTGAAATGCGAGCTAGGGTTTGTTTCCCAGTCCTAAATGGAGTTGAATCACATGCAGTTTCTGGTCCTACATGCAAGATTTGTTTTCTGGTAAGGAAAGTCTCTATTGTGCTCCCTTTGCCATACACAGTGCAAATAGCACTCCCGTCTGTTCCCAGCAAGTACAGTGTACTGGACTGAAGAGGATCTACTGTTCTTGTCAGTTTCCTAAGCAGAGTTGAACTAGATATGGCCCGTGTGTGTAGGAAGTACAGTTCTTTTGTTCTGAGCAAGCTCACTGTTCAGACCACATAGGAAACACAGTAGAGTAGAAGAGTGCTCTTTTCTCAAAAGCGGAGTGTTTCTTGTAAGGCGAGCTAGTGTTTGTTTCCCAGTCCTAAATTGAGTTGAGTCACATGCAGTTTGTGGTCCTATGAGCAAGAGTTGTTTTCTGGTAAGAAGAGTCACTATTGTGCTCCCATTGTCATACACAGTGCAAGTAGCACTCGCGTCTGTTCCCAGCAATACAGTGTATTGGACTGAAGAGGAGCTACTGTTCTTGTCAGTTTCCTAAGCAGAGTTGTACTAGATATGACTGTGTGTGTAGGAAGCACAGTTCTTTTGTTCTGAGCAAGCTCACTGTTTTGGCCCTATAGGAAACACAGTAGAGTACAAGAGTGCTCTTTTCTCAAAAGGAGAGTGTGTTTCTTGTAAGGTGAGCTAGCGTTTGTTTCCCAGTCCGAAATGGAGTTAAATCACATGCAGTTTCTGTTCCTACGATCAAGAGATGTTTTCTAGTAAGAAGAGTCACTATTGTGCTCCCATTGCCATACACAGTGCAAATAGCACTCGCGTCTGTTCCCAGCAATTACAGTGTATTGGACTTAAGAGGAGCTACTGTTCTTGTCAGTTTCCTAAGCAGAGTTGAACTAGGTATGCCCCGTGTGTGTAGGAAGCAAAGTTTTTTTGTTCTGAGCAAGCTCACTGTTCGGACCCCATAGGAAACACAGTAGAGTACAAGAGTGCTCTTTTCTCAAAAGGAGAGTGTGTTTCTTGTAAGGTGAGCTAGTGTTTGTTTCCCAGTCCTAAATAGAGTTGAATCCCATGCAGTTTCTGGTCCTAGGAGCAACAGTTGTTTTCTGGTAAGAAGAGTCATTATTGCGCTCGCGTTGTCATACACAGGGCAAATAGCACTGGCGTCTGTTACCAGCATGTACACTGTATTGGACTGAAGAGGATCTACTATTCTTGTCAGTTTCATAAGCAGAATTGAACTAGATATGGCCGTGTGTGTAGGAAGCACAGTTCTTTTGTTCTGAGCAAGCTCACTGTTTTGGCCCTATAGGAAACACAGTAGAGTAGAAGAGTGCTCTTTTCTCAAAAGCAGAGTGTGTTTCTTGTAAGGCGAGCTAGCGTTTTTTTCCCAGTACTAAATGGAGTTGAATCACATGCAGTTTTTGGTCCTATGAACAAGAGTTGTTTTCTGGTAAGGAAAGTCACTATTGTGCTCCCACTGCCATACACAGTGCAAATAGCACTCGCATCTGTTCCCACCAAGTACAGGGTATTGGACTGAAGAGGAGCTACTATTCTTGTCAGTTTCCTAAGCAGAGTTGAAATAGATATGGCCCGTGTGTGTAGGAAGCACATTTCTTTTGTTCTGAGCAAGCTCACTGTTCGGACCCCATAGGAAACACAGTAGAGTAGAAGAGTGCTCTTTTCTCAAAAGCAGAGTGTGTTTCTTGTAATCGAGCTAGCGTTTGTTTTCCAGTCCTAAATGGAGTTGAGTCACATGCAGTTTCTGGTCCTACGAGCAAGAGTTGTTTTCTGGTAAGAAGAGTCACTATTGCGCTCCAATTGTCATACACAGTGCAAATAGCACTAGAGTCTATTCCCAGCAAGTACAGTGTATTGGACTGAAGAGGATCTACTATTCTTGTCAGTTTCCTAAGCAGAGTTGAACTAGATATGGCCCGTGTGTGTAGGATGCACAGTTCTTTTGTTCTGAGCAAGCTCACTGTTCGTACCCCATAGGAAACACAGTAGAGTAGAAGAGTGCTCTTTTCTCAAAAGCATAGTGTGTTTCTTGTAAGGCGAGCTAGCATTTGTTTCCCAGTCCGAAATGGAGTTGAATCAAATGGAGTTTTTTGTCCTATGAGCAGTAGTTGTATTCTGGTAAGAAGAGTCACTATTTCGCTCCCATTGCCATACACAGTGCAAATAGCACTGGTGTCCATTCCCAGCATGTACAGTGTATTGGACTGAAGAGGATCTACTGTTCTTGTCAGTTTCCTAAATAGAATTGAACTAGATATGGCCCGTGTGTGTAGGAAGCACAGTTCTTTTGTTCTGAGCATGCTCACTGTTCTGGCCCTATAGGAAATCCAGTAGAGTAGAAGAGTGCTCTTTTCTCAAAAGCAGAGTGTGTTCCTTGTAAGACGAGCTAGCGTTTGGTTCCCAGTCCTAAATGGAGTTGAATCACATGGAGTTTCTGGTCCTACGAGATAGAGTTGTTTTCTGGTAAAGAAAGTCACTATTGCGCTCCCATTGACATACACAGTGCAAATAGCACTCGCGTCTGTTCCCAGCAAGTAAAGTGTATTGGACTGAAGAGGAGCTACTGCTCTTGTCAGTTTCCTAAGTAGAGTTGAACTAGATATGGCCCGTGTGTGTAGGATGCACACTTCTTTTGTTCTGAACAAGCTCACTGTTCGGACCCCATAAGAAACACAGTTGGGTAGAAGAGTGCTCTTTTCTCAAAAGCAGAGTGTGTTTCGGGTAAGGCGAGCTAGTGTTTGTTTCCCAGTCCTAAATGGAGTTGAATCACATGCAGATTCTGGTTCTACGAGCAAGAGTTGTTTTCTGGTAAGAAGAGTCACTATTGAGCTCCCATTGTCATACACAGGGCAAATAGCACTGGCGTCTATTCCCAGCAAGTACAGTGTATTGGACTGAAGAGGAGCTACTGTTCTTGTCAGTTTACTAAGCAGAGTTGAACTAGATATAGCCCGTGTGTGTAGGAAGCACAGTTCTTTTGTTCTGAGCAAGCTCACTATTCTGGCCGTATAGGAAACACAGCAGAGTAGAAGAGTGCTCTTTTCTCAAATCAGAGTGTGTTTCTTGTAATGCGAGCTAGCATTTGTTTCCCAGTCCTACATGTAGTTGAATCACATGCAGTTTTTGATCCTATGAGCAAGAGTTGGTTTCTCGTAAGGAAAGTCACTATTGTGCTCCCATTGCCATACACAGTGCAAATAGCACTGGCGTCTGTTACCAGCATGTACAGTGTATTGGCCTGAAAAGGAGCTACTGTTCTTGTCAGTTTGCTAAGCAGAGTTGAACTAGAAACGGCCCATTTGTGTAGAAAGCACAGTTCTTTTGTTCTGAGCAAGCTCACTGTTCGGACACCATAGGAAACACAGTAGAGTAGATGAGTGCTCTTTTCTCAAAAGCAGAGTGTGTTTCTTGTAAGGCGAGCTAGCGTTTGTTTCCCAGTCCTAAATGGTGGTGAATCACATGCAGTTTCTGGTCCTACGAGCAAGAGTTGTTTTCTGGTAAGAAGAGTCACTATTGTGCTCCCATTTTCATACACAGGGCAAATAGCACTGGCGTCTGTTCCCAGCATGTACAGTGTATTGGACTGAAGAGGATCTACTGTTCTTGTCAGTTTCCTAAGAATTGAACTAGATATGGCCGTGTGTGTAGGAAGCACAGTTCTTTTGTTCTGAGCAAGCTCACTGTTTTGGCCCTGTCTGAAACACAGTAGAGTAGAAGAGTGCTCTTTTCTCAAAAGCAGAGTGTGTTTCTTGTAAGGCGAGCTAGCGTTTGTTTCGCAGTCCTAAATGGAGTTGAATCACATGTAGTTTTTGATCCTACGAGCAAGAGTTGTTTTCTGGTAAGGAAAGTCACTATTGCGCTCCCATTGCCACACACAGTGCAAAGAGGACTCGCGTCTATTCCCATCAAGTACAGTGTATTGGACTGAAGAGGAGCTACTGTTCTTGTCAGTTTTCTAAGCAGAGTTGAGCTAGATATGGCCCCTGTGTGTAGGAAGCACAGTTCTTTTGTTCTGAGCAAGCTGACTGTTCGGACCCCATAGGAAAAACAGTAAAGTAGAAGAGTGCTCTTTTCTCAAAAGTAGAGTGTGTTTCTTGTAAGGTGAGCTAGTGTTTGTATCCCAGTCTGAAATGGAGTTGAATCCCATGAAGTTTCTGGTCCTACGAGCAAGAGATGTTTTCTGGTAAGAATAGTCACCATTGTGCTCCCATTGCCATATATAGTGCAAATAGCTCTCGCGTCTCTGCCCATCAAGTACAGTGTATTGGACTGAAGAGGAGCTACTGTTCTTGTCAGTTTCCTAAGAGGAGTTAAACTAGATATGGCCCGTGTGTAGGAAGCACAGTTCTTTTGTTCTGAGCAAGCTCACTGTTCTGGCCCTATAGGAAACACAGTAGAGTAGAAGAGTGATCTTTGCTCAAAAGCAAAGTGTGTTTCTTGTAAGGCAAGCTAGTGTTTGTTTCCCAGTCCTAAATGGAGTTGAATCACATGCAGTTTCTGGTCCTACGAGCAAGAGTTGTTTTCTGGTAAGAAGAGTCACTATTGTGCTCCCATTGTCATACACAGGGCAAATAGCACTGGCGTCTGTTCCCAGCAAGTACAGTGTATGGGACAGAAGAGGATCTACTGTTCTTGTCAGTTTCCTAAGCAGAATTGAACTAGGTATGGCCGTGTGTGTAGGAAGCACAGTTCTTTTGTTCTGAGCAATCTCACTGTTTTGGCCCTGTCTGAAACACAGTAGAGTAGAAGAGTGCTTTTTTCTCAAAAGCAGAGTCTGTTTCTTGTAAGGCGAGCTAGCATTTGTTTCCCAGTCCTAAATGGAGTTGAATCACTTGCAGTTTGCGGTCCTACGAGCAATAGTTCTTTTCTGGTAAGAAGAGTCACTATTGTGCTCCCATTGCCATACACAGAGCAAATAGCACTCGCGTCTGCTCCCAGCAAGTACAGTGTATTGGACTGAAGAGGAGCTACTGTTCTTGTCAGTTTCATAAGCAGAGTTGAACTAGGTATGGCCCGTGTGTGTAGGAAGCAAAGTTTTTTTGTTCTGAGCAAGCTCAGTGTTCGGACCCCATAGGAAACACAGTAGAGTACAAGAGTGCTCTTTTCTCAAAAGGAGAGTATGTTTCTTCTAAGGTGAGCTAGTGTTTGTTTCGCAGTCCTAAATGGAGTTGAATCCCATGCAGTTTCTGGTCCTACAAGCAAGATTTGTTATCTGGTAAGAAGAGTCACTATTGCGCTCCCATTGCCATACACAGTGCAAATAGCACTCGCGTCTGTTCCCAGCAAGTACAGTGTATTGGACTGAAGAGGAGCTACTGTTCTTGTCAGTTTCCGAAGCAGAGTTGAAGTAGAGATGTCCCATGTGTGTAGGAAGCACAGTTCTTTTGTTCTGAGCAAGCTCACTGTTCGGACCCCATAGGAAACACAGTAGAGTACAAGAGTGCTTTTTTCTCAAAAGGAGAGTATGTTTCTTCTAAGTTGAGCTAGTGTTTGTTTCCCAGTCCTAAATGGAGTTGAATCCCATGCAGTTTCTGGTCCTACGAGCCAGAGTTGTTATCTGGTAAGAAGAGTCACTATTGCGCTCCTATTGCCATACTCAGTGCAAATAGCACTCGCGTCTGTTCCCAGCAAGTACAGTGTATTGGACTGAAGAGGAGCTACTGTTCTTGTCAGTTCCCTAAGCAGAGTTGAAGTAGAGATGTCCCGTGTGTGTAGGAAGCACAGTTCTTTGTTCTGAGCAAGCTCACTGTTCGGACCCCATAGGAAACACAGTAGAGTAGAAGAGTGCTCTTTTCTCAAAAGCAGAGTGTGTTTCTTGTAAGGCGAGCTAGCGTTTGTTTCGCAGTCCTAAATGGAGTTGAATCACTTGTAGTATGTGGTCCTATGAGCAAGAGATGTTTTCTGGTAAGAAGAGTCACTATTGCGGTCCCATTGTCATACACATTGTAAATAGCACTAGCATCTGTCCCCTGCATGTACAGTGTATTGGACTGAAGAGGATCTACTGTTCTTGTCAGTTTCCTAAGCAGAATTGAACTGGATATGGCCCGTGTGTGTAGGAAGCACAGTTCTTTTGTTCTGAGCAAGCTCACTATTCTGGTCCTATAGGAAATACAGTAGAGTAGAAGAGTGCTCTTTTCTCAAAAGCAGAGAGTGTTTCTTGTAAGGCGAGCTAGCGTTTGTTTCCCATGCTAAAAGGAGTTGAATCACATGCAGTTTCTGGTCCTACGAGCAAGAGTTGTTTTCTGGTAAGAAGAGTCACTATTTCGCTCCCATTGCCATATACAGTGCAAAGAGGACTCGCGTCTGTTCCCATCAAGTACAGTGTATTGGACTGAAGAGGAGCTACTGTTCTTGTCAGTTTCCTAAGCAGAGTTGAACTAGATATGGCCCGTGTGTGTAGGAAGCACAGTTCTTTTGTACTGTAAGCTCACTGATCAAACCCATAGAAAACACATTAGAGTAGAAGAGTGCCCTTTTTTCAAAAGCAGAGTGTTTTTCTTGTAAGGAAAGGTAGCGTTTGTTTCCCAGTCCTATATGGAGTTGAATCACATGCAGTTTCTGGTCCTACGATCAAGAGTTGTTTTCTGGTAAGAAGAGTCACTATTGTGCTCCCATTGTCATACACAGGGCAAATAGCACTGACGTCTGTTCCCAGCAAGTACAGTGTATGGGACGCAAGAGTATCTACTGTCCTTGACAGTTTCCTAAGCAGAGTTGAACTAGATATAGCCCGTGGGTGTAGGAAGCACAGTTCTTTTGCTCTGAGCAAGCTCACTGTTCAGACCCCATAGGAATCATTGTAGAGTAGAAGAGTGCTCTTTTCTCAAAAGCAGAGTGTGTTTCTTGTAAGGCGAGCTAGCGTTTGTTTCCCAGTCCTAAATGGAGTTGAATCACATGCAGTTTTTGGTCCTACGAGCTAGAGTTGTTTTCTGGTAAGGAAAGTCACTATTGCGCTCCCATTGCCACACACAGTGCAAAGAGGACTCGCGTCTGTTCCCATCAAGTACAGTGTATTGGACTGAAGAGGAGCTACTGTTCTTGTCAGTTTAATAAGCAGAGTTGAACTAGATATGGCCCGTGTGTGTAGGAAGCACAGTTCTTATGTACTGTAAGCTCACGGATCAAACCCATAGAAAACAGAGTAGAGTAGACGAGTGTGCTTTTCTCAAAAGCAGAGTGTGTTTCTTGTTATCGAGCTAGCATTTGTTTTCCAGTCCTAAATGGAGTTGAATCACATGCAGTATCTGATCCTACAAGCAAGAGTTTTTTTCTGGTAAGAAGAGTCACTGTTGCGCTCCCATTGTTATACACAGGGCAAATAGCACTGGCGTCTGTTCCCAGCATGTACAGTGTATTGGACTGAAGAGGAGCTACTGTTCTTGTCAGTTTCCTAAGCAGAATTGAACTAGATATGGCCGTGTGCGTAGGAAGCACAGTTCTTTTGTTCTGAGCAAGCCCACTGTTTTGGCCTTATAGGAAACACAGTAGAGAAGAAGAGTGCTCTTTTCTCAAAAGCAGAGTGTGTGTCTTGTAAGGTGAGCTAGCGTTTGTTTCCCAGTCCTAAATGGAGTTGAATCACATGCAGTTTTTGGTCCTTCGAGCTAGAGTTGTTTTCTGGTAAGGAAAGTCACTATTGTGCTCCCATTGCCACACACAGTGCAAAGAAGACTCGCGTCTGTTCCCATCAAGTACAGTGTATTGGACTGAAGAGGAGCTATTGTTCTTGTCAGATTCCTAAGCAGAGTTGAACTAGATATGCCCTCTGTGTGTAGGAAGCACAGTTCTTTTGTTCTGAGCAAGCTGACTGTTCGGACCCTATAGGAAACACAGTAGAGTAGAAGAGTGCTCTTTTCTCAAAAGCAGAGTGTGTTTCTTGTGAGGCGAACTAGTGCTTGTTTCCCAGTCTGAAGTGGAGTTGAATCCCTTGCAGTTTCTGGTCCTACGAGCAAGAGATGTTAACTGGTAAGAAGAGTCACTATTGCACTCCCATTGCCATATACAGTGCAAAGAGGACTCGCGTCTGTTCCCATCAATTACAGTGTATTGGACTGAAGAGGAGCTACTGTTCTTGTCAGGTTCCTAAGCAGAGTTGAACTAGATATGGCCCGTGTGTGTAGGAAGCCCAGTTCTTTTGTACTGTAAGCACACTGATCGAAAACATATGAAACAGAGTAGAGAAGAAGAGTGCTCTTTTCTCAAAAGCAGAGTGTGTTTCTTGTAAGGCAAGCTAGCATTTGTTTCCCAGTCCTAAATGGAGTTGAATCACATGCAGTTTCTGGTTCTACGAGCAAGAGTTGTTTTCTGGTAAGAAGAGTCACTATTGCGCTCCCATTGTCATACACAGGGCAAATAGGACTGGCGTCTCTTCCCATCATGTACAGAGCATTGGACTGAAGGGGATCTACTGTTCTTGTCAGTTTCCTAAGCGGAATTGAACTAGATATGGCCGAGTGTGTAGGAAGCACAGTTCTTTTGTTCTGAGCAAGCTCACTGTTTTGGCCCTATAGAAAACACAGTAGAGTAGAAGAGTGCTCTTTTCTCAAAAGCAGAGTGTGTTTCTTGTAAGGCGAGCTAGCGTTTCTTTCCCAGTCCTAAATGGAGTTGAATCACATGCAGTTTTTGGTCCTACGAGCTAGAGTTGTTTTCTGGTAAGGAAAGTCACTATTGTGCTCCCATTGCCACACACAGTGCAAAGAGGACTCGTGTCTGTTCCCATCAAGTACAGTGTATGGACTGAAGAGGAGCTACTGTTCTTGTCAGTTTCCTAAGCAGAGTTGAACTAGATATGTCCCCTGTGTGTAAGAAGCACAGTTCTTTTGTTC